>NW_023270839.1:43681631-43700813 GCF_011800145.1 Mirounga leonina
CATCCATCCATCCATCCATCCATCCATCCATCCATCCATCCATCCATCTTATTCTTCTGTTTCTCTAGAGAACCCTGACTCATACACGCTCTCTGGCCTCCAGGAAATTGTTCAGCTCTCCAGTCTTCTCCACTCAGACATCAGCTCCTCCAAAAAGCCTTCCAGGACCCAGACTGACAGTTCCCCCTCCTCTGTGCCCCTGCAACACTGTGCATCCTTGTGTGATTATAATTGCCTGATGACTTGTTGGCCCTCCTCCACTGGATTCCAATGTCTTTCCCTTTGCTCTCTTCCCAGACACCACTCCTGGCACATAGTAGGCGCTCTGTCTGTGTCTGTCCAAGGGACACATCCAAGGGATGTGTCCAAAATGCATGTTCCTCCTGGCTGCACACTGAGGCTCCAGCAGGCCTGTCCAACCAGTGAAGAGGAACCTCCAGGCAAGGATGCAGGCCACCTCTACATAAAGTTAGGCCCTCCGGGGTAAGAATCGCTCTGTTTTCTGTGTCTTGGCCCGACGGTCGGGGGCTCAGAGCCCCATGAGAGCCCATCTGGGCATGTGGAAACGTAAAAGAGTGTCTTATTGCTGTTTTAGGAGTCTTTGGACAATTCCTCCTGGAAATAATTTTGGACTGCAGCAAGAGCCCAGGGTTGTCCAGAACTCAGCAGGGGACCAAGAGGGAGGCAGGCGTGGCCTCTGTGACTAGCTGTTCCACCCAAGTGGCGGGCCAAAAGGAGGTTTATTGGCACTTTGGCTCCCCATCCTGGAGACCTGCTCACAGCTGTCCCTACCTTTGCTCCTTGGGCAGAGCCCCTATTCCTCCTGAGTGGGCCACGGAGGGAGTGCTGAATAAAGTGCATTCCTTCTGAACCCAGCCGGGGTGCGTGTGCAGGAGGGGATGGAGGCCGCCGACAGGGAAACCACCGATGTCTGCAAACAGCGTGGTTTTGAGGCCCAGATCTGCCACTTTCTTGTTGGCCACTTGTGAGCAAGTCACCAAATCTTAGTTCTCTCATCCACAGAATGGGAAACGTAACACCAGAGGGTCACGGTGCAGGCTGCAGGAAAATGTAGTTTTGGAAGTACCTGGATAACTCAATCATTCTGCCAAAAGAGTTCTTCAGACTCTACTCAGCGGTTTATATGAACCCAGACTTCCTCAGTTGATGGAGTCCTGACTGTGGCATGAAGAACAGACCAGACTCTGGGCTCCAGCCCTGCCTGCAGGAGTGTACTGTCTCATGAAGGAGGGCCCCTAGCTTGGCTTCACAATCCCAGGAGCTTCCAGCCTGATGTGTGCAGCTGAGAGTGTGCAGAGGGGGGCAGGCCAGGTGGCCCCAAGCAGTCGCAGAGCTTCCTGATGGAGGACAGGGGGGCCCAGGGCTGATTCTTGAGGGAGAGGCAGGGTCGGGGAAGCAGAGGGCTGAGGACCCATTCTGGGAGGTGGAACTGGCCGCAGAGACACCCTTCGTTGTCAGCCAGAAGCCATTTTCCATTTCCTAGAATTTTCCTGAGGGTGGGGGATGGGGAGCTAGAAGCCAAGCTGAGGCCCCCAGGTCTACACAGGCCCTGGGAAGTGAGCCCTCACATGGAAGCACGTTGGGGCAGCCCCGAAGCCAGGTTCTCCTTGTCTGTCAACCCCTGTCCCTGTGCCCAGAAATCTCCCCTGCTCTGCAGTGATTACAATGGGCGTGTTCAGTGGTTTCTTGGGTGTCTCTGTCAACACTGCCCTACTTTCCATCTGCCAGAACAAGCAAATGTTTTGGAGGGCAGAGAACACCACTCCCCTCTAAGAGGCCGAATCTCCGTCTCTAGATCTCCATCTATCTATATCAACTTTTTTCACTCTTCTCACCAGAGGGAAGGCCTGTCCACTCTTTGACTTTTGGAGTTGATGCTTCCCTTCAGAAAAAGAAGATGGGCTTGGTCTCTCTTCTCCCCACCCCCGACCTTTGCCGAAGGCTGCGCGGTTGGGTCCTTGTGGAGACGGACGCGTCATGCCCGGAGCTGAGCCACGTGGCTGGTGCGTCGTGGACGTGGGCCACTAGCCTTGATGCCGGATCCCTCGAATCCTGGGCTGGAGAGAGAGGACACTTCCTGGAGATGGTGAGGCCCGTGTGCGGAAGGTGGGGGGGTTGAGGCGGAGGGGGGGCGTGTGTTGGTCTCTCCCTTTCCTGCTCCTGGTCTTCTCCCTCACCTCCCCAAACCTCTCAGCAGGTGTTCACCGCAGGCCAGCTCTGCTCTGTGTGCTGGCTGGTGAGAAGGCGCCAGGCACCAGGTTCAAGGGGTCACTGGCTGCGTCTCTGACTTCCCTTTGAAATTCTTCAGCTGGAGAAAGTCCTCAATAAAACCAGACTGGGATCACAGCACAAAGCTTAAGTCACACTTAGCTCATGAGTGGGACCAGACAGAATGTAACACAATTGGCTCCACATGGGAAATCTGGTTTTTAAATGCGTTTGGAATTCCATTTGGAGAATTCCTTCTGGGTGGGAAGTTGGGCTCCATCTCGGGGACAGTGAGGTCAGGTTGGCCAGCAAGGGCTGGAAATGCCAATTACGACAGAGGTGGGAAGCTACCGTATGGATGGGAAAAGTCACAGGAGCTCACAGCAAGGTGGGAAAATAGATCAATAATGGAATCCAGCTTGGGAGATGGTATGATAGGGCAGAGCCAAACCAGCTCGGGCTCACCTCCCAGCAGACACACAGAGAAGCAAGTTACTTACCGTCTCTGAGCTTAGCTTCCTGAGAGAGAGAAAGAAAAACAAAACAAAACACCAACCAGGCCCCGTTCTCTGACATCACATGTTCTTTTTAAAGTTACATCTTTAATTCCTGGAGGGGCGTGTAACTGCATTTGGGTATGTGACTACTCTGTGGTCAACCGCCGTCCATTTGTACCGCATCTACTTATGAAGCTTCACGTTAGTGAAATAGCCATTATCTCAAAACCCTAGAATGAACCTCTCTGCCTGCTGGGCTTCTGTCTCACCATCTGTCAAATGCAGATGATAAAAATGGTTGCTTTTCCTCCAGAGTTCACCCCGGGGGGAGGGAGAGAGCAGGGGTGTTGGAATCTACAGCCACAGCTCAAATCTAGTGCTAACATGGCCCAGCTGTGTGAACGGTGTGCCCCAGTCATCCAACGGATCTTACTCTACCCTTCTGGAGCTCAGTTTTCCCACATGTAGAATGGGTCGGAACCGTGAGCCTCCCCGGAGGTTGGAGGATAGCGCGCAGTGCTGTGAGTGAAGGTGCGCAGAGCAGCGCCTTCCCAGATGTGCTCAGAGCAGAGCTGACCAGGGGGGTGCCTGGGTAGGTGCCTTCTCAGCAAGAACGGAGCCAGCCCGCTTCCCCACTCCAGGGATCTGCTACAAGGGCTTGTTGAAGAGGCTGGACTGTGGGGTCCAGAACAACATCTAGAGCCCCACTCTGCCTCCATGACCACTTTGGGTAAGTCTCCTAATCTCTCTGGGCCTCAGTTTCCCCAAGAGTAGAGGCGAATGGATGCTTAGAATGGGGCCAGGCGTGGAAGTCACTGCCATCCCTGTTCGACCAGGCTCTGCTGTGTCTCTGAATCCCGAGTCACCAGAAATACGGAGCCTCAAAATAAGAGGGTAAAAGCCTGGGCCTCCTGCTGGTTTTAATTATGGTGACAAGTGATTCATTGAAACGCACGCCATCATCCCTTGGCACAGTTTAGAGAACACAGCAAAATTTTAAATGAAGTTTGGCTAAAGACGGGGTGAGTAACTGCTCATGCAGGTCCTTCTTTCTTTCCTCCTTGAAAGCCACACACATCTAGCCAAACAGATTAAATTATCATTATGTTGCATTGACATCCGACGCTGTTCCCATTAAATGCATTCATTAGCGAGTAAAAGTTCAATAAAGCCCCTTTTATAGCTACTCCCCTCTCGCCCCCTCCTTGCGTTCCCTATCAAAAGATGCCCCCAAGTTTCATCAGAGACCTCCACAAGATGCCCCCCAAACCATTACTTACGAGGCTAGGGCTTCTGCGGAACAGAGAAACTGCCTTTAGAAAGATATAAATAGGGCCAATTTAGGTATCTTTATTACCATGGCTCCACCGAGGACTGAGGGACAAAATAAAGAGATTCCTAAGACTTTCTTTAAATGTTAGTTCAACTCTTAGCTTTCTCCTCTTTGAGAGCAAATGGATTTCGATTATGCCAAGTCCATGAGCAGCAAACATGGAATTCATGCCTGAAATTTCCCCCATTCACCGGTGATTCAGGTTTGTTTGTGCTGCCAACGAACCTTTGTGCTGGTGATGTTAACGTGCAGTGAACCGTGGTTTGATTTCACATAGAAAAGCTCCCCATTCAGCGCGACTTTCCAGGTGTGCTCTCGTACAAAGGCCTTGATGTTCAGGTGATTTCGCATTGAAACCTGAAGTCAATCACACGGCTTTTGAGGTCCTTCCCGCCTGCGGTGTGTTCAGCCCTGCTCTTCCTGAATGCCACATCGCTGCAGGGGAAGTGCGTGGAGGTCAGCGCCAGAACTCTCGGGCCCGTGGCTGGTGGAGGTGGCCTTGGGTGAGGTGGCGCACCTGCCCACAGGGTGGCTCTGGGGATGAAATGGAAGGTGAAATTGTCCTGGGGACCTAACAGTCCTACACAGAGAACAGGTATCACCATCTGATCTGCCCGCTCTGTGTCTTCCTGTCTGCTTGGCTTCTCTGATCTGGATCACAACTAATGTTCATACCAGGCAAGAACTGAGGAACTTCTAGAATGTTGTATCCAAAGGACTACATATTAACATATCAGCTTGTGTCACCTGCAGGTTTTCCCAGGGGGTATTTTGTGCTTCATTTGCATCACGGGCTTCAGGGTTCCACTGGAGCGAACTAAAGAAACTTCTGGCTTGGCTGGTAGCCCCTAGAGTACCAGGGCATGGGAGAGGAAGCCCCTCAATCTTCTGAGAAATGTGGAGAGACTCCCACATTGGCTTGAAGGATATTATCCTAACCAAGCAGTGGGCCAGTTATGCTAGAGCTCAGAATCCTGCCGGTCTAGCGGAAGGGAGAAGCACAAATCTGGTTTCTGTCATGGGAGCCCCAATTCTATCTGCCGAGCCCTTGGCAATAAGACCTCTGCTTTTCCTGATAAGACCTGGACAGTGGGGAGGAAGGCCAGCTTCGTGACCTTCTGGCACGAATGACCAGAGTGTGGAGAAAACGCCGACCCTCTGAAGATGCTAAACTGGCAGGCTCACACAGCTGATTAGCAGGTATGTTGACAAGCTTTCTAGATCCTTCCTGGGGTGAGAATGGAGGTACTGGGGGGAAAGGACTCCTAGTGTTAAAAATAGCTAATAGTGAAGGCATCTGAAATACACGTGTCCTTTAATCTCCATATATGCCCTGTGAAATTATCACTTCTGTCCCCATTGTGCCCAAGTTTGCTGCCCAGAGCAGTGAAATGACTTTCCCTGTGTCACAGCAACCAGGACAGAAAGGACCCGAGGCTGGGCCTTTGCCAGGAGTCTACGCAGGCCATCCGATCCTACTGGTGTCTTTGTGGTCAGCATGGCTGCAATATGGGCATCAAGGGACAGCCAAGAAGCAGGGTTGTGGGGTGGGGTGTCACGGGAGGTCAGGGGAGAGCCTTGCAGAGCCCCCTTGGGCCCTCCCACCAGGAGGCCGTGTTGTGTCAGACCAGTGTTCTCACCCCACCTTGCACGGGGACAGAGAAAGATAAGCCGCTGAAGGGGGTGCGTGGATCCAGCCAGGCTCCCAGCGGAAAAGGACTGAGCCTCCGGGAATACACCCTCTTGAATCAAAGGGCCAAGGAGGAGGGCCAGGCTGGGAGGCCAAGAAGCAGTTAGCTCTGATTGTGTGCCCCTGATGCTAGGGTGGTTCAGGAATGCACTAATCCGGTTTTCCTGCCACCCTGACACGGACCAGCAGCCCATCCTTAGCCCGAGACCTGGGTCACCTGGGAGGGAGACAGAAAGGGGGGAAATGGAGTTGGCTTCGTAGACTCAAGACCGCATGGAGCATCTCAGGGGAACCACAGGCTCACCCTCCCAGCAAGGTAGGGATAAAGGAAGACTTCCTCCTCTCGAAAACCTTCGACAATTTTCTGTTGCCTGCGGTAGGAAGTCTGTACATCCTAACGGTTTTTGAGCTAGACCCAATTCTTACCTTATTCTACCTTTCTGCTTGCAGATGTGGAAACTGAAGTTTCTGGAAAATGAGGTATCAGGAGATGGCAAAGAGGGGCCAAGCTGGGTCTCCAGCCTCAACGCAGATGATGATTTCATGTGTTGTTTGGATTCATTCCTGGGCAGTGCACCTCTAGGGGACACGGATTATGACTTTGAGCTCCCCGGTGGCTAGCCTGGCCCAACTGTGACAATTTGGGCTCCACGAATGGTCACTGAATGAGTCAGACTTGGGGGAGATTTCTCTTACCTCGTGAGCCCCCCTTTTACACACAGTCAGGTCCCCTCTCAAGAGCATGTCCAGGAGGTAGCTTCTGGGTGAGGTGGGGCGAGGAGAAGGCTGCAGAACCTCTGGGGCCCCCGCAGCTCTGAAGACCTCAGAATAGGCAGTTGGTGGAACATGTCTCTGGAGTGGCGGCCCCCAGGGTGCCTTGACTCCAAATCACCACCCGCCTCTGGGGCTCTCCTTTGGCTTCAGGTTGGCAGAAGAGACAATGTGATTGGCCCAGCTCGGGCCACGAATCCATCCCTGGTCCGATCAGCTTCAGTCGGGCTGCAGGACACCCCAGCGGTGGATCCTGGGAGGATGCCGGAGAAGGGGAAGGCCCAGTATCATGGCGGCATTGTGGATGTCTAGGACATCTTGCCTCCCCACTGATATCGTCCATTCCTGGGAGTTAAAAGCTGTGGCTGACATCTTCTATTTCTCAATGCCTCTCCCAGAGCAAAGCACATTGCTCAAACCCCAAAATACAGGTGCAGGGGCTCCAGAGATGTGGTTCAGGGATGTGGGAATATTTCTTTCTCTGTTTCCACAACTGCAAAAGCCTACAACTTAACGTATGACTTGGGCAAAGCAATTTCATCCATCTTACAGACAGACCAGTCAAAATATACATCTCACTAGTCCTGGGAGTGAGCGTGAAAAGAGCCGAGGGTGCCTCTGAACGAGGAGGAAAGGGTGTCTACAGAACCCACAAACACACCAGACAGGCACCAACAAAGGGACTCACACTTACTCTTTGAAAGTATGCCACCTTAAATGTTTGTTATTAATAGTAATAAATAAATGGTTCAGAGAGTTCTAATTTTCTCTCGCTACCAAAAATTAGCATATTTTTTCCATTTTACTAAATTGCTACCTTTTTGATAATGTGTATATAATTACCAAACGCTCCCTAATTCCACCCAAACTCACTTTGTTAGGCTGGCTGACTTTGCCTGCATGCTGTCAGATCCGGTGAGATTTTTTCAAAAACTGTTATGATTGATGTAATTAAGCCGAGACAAGGTTTACATTTTGCCTTTTCTCCTGTTTTCTTTTCTTCCTCCCTCCCCACCACAGCAGAATTGAGAGAGAAAGAGAGAGGAGTGTTAGTTGTCTTTGATTTGTTGGAACTGCTTTCCAGAATGCACAGTATCTGCATTTTGCTCAAAGAACTTAATAAAACACCCAGAGCAAACTTCAGGCTGAATTGTTCTCGTCAATTACTGGTGCGGCCTCGGGTTTCTCCTCGTTAATTGCCATGAGCAGGGAAGCTTTACTCAGTGCGCAGTGTACCCAAGCATGTATGGAGTTTAATGAATCATACTAACTCTGCACTCCAAGCAATTAGGTAAATCTAGCTGTTAGTTAGTGAGGCATAAAATAAATTTAATCTCTCTTCTAAAAAATCAATTATAGTGCTGTAATGTATAATTCAATTTGGGTCATGCTACATAAATTTTCTGTTTTTAGTATGTTTTTAAACTGGTTGTTATTAGATTTTGCAAGCTGTGTGTGTGTGTGTGTGTGTGTGTGTGTGTGTGTGTGTGTGGATGCGCATGGACTGGATGATGAGAGAAAGGGACACTCAGAGAGAGACTGGACTTATTAAGGAAATGGTGTCTCACAGGGTCCCTGTCTATTTGATTCCGTGCCTTACTTGAGCACCTAACGTGTGGCACATCTCCTGGAAGACGGAGAGAAGGTATAATAAATGTCTGCCCTCAAGGAGCTTATAGTCTAATTGATAGTGCAAGACCAAACCAAACAGAAAAATAGAACATAATAAGCGAAACTGCAGACAGACACGGGTAAGGGGTATTGGAGAAAGAACTGGGGATTTCAAATCTGGATATTTGGATTCCATTTTTTAAAAATATTTTATTTATTTATTTGAGAGAGAGAGTGCGAGAGAGAGCACAAGAGGGGTGAGAGTCAGAGGGAGAAGCAGGCTCCCCGCTGAGCAGGGAGCCGATGTAGGACTTGATCCCAGGACTCTGGTATCATGACCTGAGCCGAAGGCAGACGCTTAACCGACGGAGCCATCCAGGCACTCCTGGATTCCATTTTTTTTTTTAAGATTTTATTTATTTATTTGACAGAAAGAGACACAGCGAGAGAGGGAACACAAGCAGGGGGAGTGGGAGAGGGAGAAGCAGGCTCCCTGCAGAGCAGGGAGCCCGTTGTGGGGCTCGATCCCAGGACCCCAGGATCATGACCTGAGCCGAAGGCAGACGCTTAATGACTGGATTCCATTTTTAATTCTACTTCTAACTAGCTATGTGGCCTAAGGGAAGTGACCACCTATCTAAGCCTCGGTTTACTCATCTGTAAAATGGACATGGTAGCCCCTTTCTCCCAAGGTTTTTGAGATGGATCTGTGTGATATGGCTTCCCAGCTTTGTAGTATCCTAAGTCTACTGCAGAGCCAGAGAGGAGCAGATGCAGGGGTCTCAACTCCCTGTAAGCACCTGGAGGGCAGAGACCATGTCTTGCCCTCTCTGACACTGCCCTTGGCGCCCAGCCCCAGCCCAGCATGCAACAAATAGAATAGTCCAGGTGTAGGAACCGGAGCATGAGAGGCGACGCTACAGATCTGGGTGGGCCAGACAGTGGACATTTGGGGAGTTAACCAACGCCAGGCATTCGTCCAGGGTCACTTGCCTCAGGTGCTGTGGTCATCATGTCTGCCCCTCAGAATAACACCGCATGGTTATCCCGTCATGGACACGGAAGCTGATGCTCAGAGAGGTTAAGCCACCAAACGAAGACCACACAGTGAGAAAGTAGCAGGACAGATTGGAACCCAGTCTCCCTGTTCTCCACATGGATGATAGGCAGGAGGAGGAAAGATGAGAGAAGGCCCGGGGGAACCTGGAATTCAAACCCCAGAGCTTTTGCCGAGTTCCTGAGCCTAGTAACTCCCTCCCCAGGAAACCCCCAGAAAGCTCTCCAACCCCCACCCCCACTCCCACCTCCGTCTGCCCATTTGATTTTGTTAATGGAATTCTTAGGAAAAATTACACACCGTTACATTTCCCTGCTAATCTCCCGGCAACAGCCATGGTACCAAACATTATTAAAATAGTTAAGACTCCATCCCAGCTGTCTTTTTCCAATTTTCTTGCTTCCAGGGGGTGCTCAGCAAAGCGGTGAGCAGGCTTACCTCCCGAGCACTCCTTCATCGGGTGACAAGCCCAGCGATCGAATCCAGAGCTCCCAAGACAGCTAGGGGCATGTGCGCATGTGCGGCGTGGGGGCAAAGGAGAGCAGACGGAGCTTTGGGGACTGGCAAGAAAGGGGGTTCCCAAACTGGGTTCTGCCAGTCTGCTGGGGTGCCCTGGGTGGATCCCTGCCCCTCTCGGCCTCAGTTACCTCGAAGGCCTGCTGCGTTCCCTTTGTTCTCGGAGGTGCCGCGTGTGTGTTCTTTGTGACTCTGAGAACACACTGGCCCCTGGCTGCATTTGCAAACGGGGGCTCTGGAGCGCACGCGGTGTTATTGTCTAATAAGCCGTGAGCTGCTCAGCACCATCAGTTGACTCACTTTGCAGAGCCTATGGGTCATTAAAAAAAAAATCTAAACTGGTGCGTGTGAAGTAGCATCCACAAAATGATTCCCATCACAAAATAAGCCTTTAATTAGCAGAACATCTCAGCCAGCTGAAGCACAACTTTCACAGACGTATACCCAGTGATGTTAATTATGAAATGAATTTGCACATGCATGATTTATGGGTCTTTGACTTTAAAGAGAAAAAAAAAAAACCAAAAAACGACTGCCTCCTTTATTTATGCTTTCTGCCCTCTGAGAGAATTCACCAGAGAAAGATACCATGGAAGGTTCCAGTGTTTCTTGGAAGCTTAACGTCCCTTTCAGTGACTTTTATGCTTTGCTTACATCAGTCAGCTAAATATGTATTGAATTCTCAATTGCCCAGCCAGAGCCAGAGGCTTGGAGGGGCGAGGGGGGACGGGGATTCAGGATGTCACAGTTCTGATGCTATGTTTAGATGAATTATGTACTCTGGAGGGAATGTGCAGACAGAGGGTCTACCTTCCTAATTTTGCAGACTAGGAAACTGGCCAGAAAGGGGACTAAGTCCCCCAGAATTGCACAGTGAGTCAGGGTTGGTGCCCCAGCCCTGGCCTGATCTCCTGGCGGGGTGCTTCCATTATGGTCCAGCCAACACTGACAGCAGTCTGCTGGGCATTGGAGCACTTAGAAAGTATTGCACCCACAATTTAGTGGGGTGAATGTGTGCGTGCACATGCACACACACACATTCAGACACCTTGATGGACCATATAATAACCAGGTAATTGGACCACAGAGTGGCACCTGTTGGGAGCACCAGGATTCTAGGAACTCCAAAGAGGGGTTCTCAGAGCAATCAGGAGCACCGGGGGGTGGGGGGGAGGCAGCCCTGGGTCTGGCCATAGAGGAATGGGACAGGTAGAGAGAAGCGGGGCACTCCTGCCGGGGGCCAGCTCGGATCAGAAGCATTGTGCAGGCTGGGGGAAGGCTGATCCCACAAAGCTTTGGTCTCTACTATGTTCCCCCTTCTGCCCGTGCGCCCCATCTATTCGTTGCATGCTGGGCAGCTGGACCACTGCTGTGGGCTGTGGCTGAGGAGCCAGTGAGTGGCAGGGAACAGGCTCTTGGCTTTTTGAGCTTCAAAAACTGTCAACAGTAGGTTTGGAAGGGATGCTTACTGAGCTGTTTTGGATCCCCACCTGAGGGCAACGGGGACTCCAGTTATGGGGCAGGGTGGGGAGCAGAAGATAATGAGAGACAGAGGACGTTGAGTGGGGCTGGTGTTGGTTCTCAGAGGAGGAGGGGCTCTGTGGCCCAACTCTCTAAGCGACTCTGCACCAAAGGGAGCTAGTCATGGTGGACCTGACCCCTCAGGTAGGCTTGGGGAACCTCACCTTCTCCCGGCTACCCAGTGTTCACAGAGGCCCTGGGCAATGGGGTAGAGGAGTAGGTCATTGGGTGCGGTGTCTAAACAGCGGGGACCAGGCCTTCTGTGTCATTTCCCAGCAGAAGTGACATTACCTGTGCCTCAGGGACTGCAGGCTGGCAGCCTGGTAGGCAGCCTGGTGGTGGGGAGGGGGACCAGCAGAGAGCGGCTGGACTTGGGCTCTATCCCACCCCCCACAACCACCACCTTCATCAATCTTAAATCAACCCCTGGGAAATGGGGAGTGGGGAGGGCTGGGAAAACCCCCACAGGACTGACAAAACACTGGAATGATGGAGAAGACTCAAAACCGACCAGCTAATATTTCTGCCCAAGTAGATTCTAAATTAATTAAAGGATATTGATTTAAAGGAAATCAGGTTGAGATACAAGCATCTAAATCCGTGGCCTAAAAGCTCCATCCCCAGGCTTTGCCTGGTAGGCAGTGAGCTGGAGAAATGGCACACGGCACATGATGGCCATGCTGCAGGCTCCCCGGATGGGAAGACACAGAGCCCTGGACACTCCAGAGGACAAAGCACCTGGCTTCTTGCTTAACTCTGCCATGCATTGGCTGTGTGATCTTGGGCAAGTGGCTCAGCCTCTCTGGGCTTCAGTGTTCCCATTTTAAAATAAAGAGGGTGGGCTTTATAATCTCTAAACCATTGGTTCTCAAGCCTCAGAGGGCCTAACACTCATGGGGGAATTTGGTTATTAAAATGTAGGTTCTGGGGCCGGACCCTCAGAGATTTGGACCTGAGAGTCTGGAGTTCCCTGGAGAACCACTATTCCCAGGACCCATCCTGATGGCCATTGCATCTAAGGGTCAGGGTGTCTCTAAGATCCTGAGCTTGCCCTGCCTCCCTTGCCCCCTGCACACTGCTCCCCTCAGCCCTCCAGATTCCCGCCATGCCCCTCCTGTGTCTTCTCTCTTCTGTTCCAGGCCTCTGGGCTGGGATGTCTTCTAAACTGTAAAACTCTAAGCTTGGGGACATCACTTCTGGTCTCGATTCTTCCTCCACATGGGGACTTTCTCCCTTCCCCTTCTACCTCCTTCTGTGAAGCCAGCTCTCCTCCCCTCCTCTGTGAGGGCCCCGCACAAGTGCCGAGGTATCTGAGGGAGGCAGCCTCTTGGACGCACTGCTCTGGGGAACCTGAGATGCTCAGTGGTGCCCCACATAGTCCGTTCCCCGCTGTGTCTAGACTCACCTCCCCTTGTACCCCCAGCCCTTACCATGCTCTTCCTCCTCTTAGGATCCTTTCTTCGGCTCTGGCTTCACAGAGTCCACACTCTTTTTTTTTTTTTCAGTTCATGATTTATTTATGAACCATATTTTTCTTCTGCTTACAAATACAAAAGAAGGCATGGTAAAAATTTTCAAACACAGTAGCGTAGAAAGCAGAAAACTCCTTACACCCATGACCCTCCCCCAAAATAACAAAAGTTAATAACCTGATGTGCTTAAGTTCAGGCTTTTAAAATCAGCCTGAAAATAAACGTAAAAATCTATATTTTGAAACAAAAATATAGTTGTTCCATACATACTATTTGGGTCCTGCATCCACCCCATCCCGGTGCACAGTTCTACGCCCGAACTTACACTGGCCCTGTCGTATGCCACGGTACGGAGGTATGGAGGTACACCATATTCTTTGTCATTACTCCATATTGCTACATTGAATTCATTTAATGGATTCCCCATGGGTCAGCGTTCAGGGATTGTCTAATTTTCACCAACATCACTGCCACTTCCATCTTTGCACAGAGATCTCGGTACATCGGAGCGATTGTAGGATGTGTCCTAAAAGTCGGATTGCTGGACACAAGGGTGTGAGCACTTTACATTTTGCCCGTATTGCAGTCTGACCCTCTCGGTGGGTTACAAATGTACTCTGCCAGCCCTGTCTCGTGAGTGGAGGTCTGCATACACACCACCACCCCTCTCATCCTTCTGCCAGCTCTGGGCTTTACCTTTTAACTCTTTACCAAGCAGATGAGAGCCTCTTTTTACCATTTCCATTTCCTTAATGATCAGCAAGGTTGATCAGTTTGGGGCTGTTCTTCCAAGTGCCACATCATGACCTTTGACAGGTCTTCCTTTTTCTTGTATTAAGTACTTTTTAAAACCCCCCTGTAAGTAAGGCATTAGCATGGCTTGAAAATGCAGAAGAGGGGCGCCTGGGTGGCTCAGTCGTTAAGCGTCTGCCTTCAACTCAGGTCGTGGTCCCAGGGTCCTGGGATCGAGCCCCGCATTGGGCTCCCTGCTCAGCAGGGCTCCTCGTTTCCCTCTCCACTCCCCCTGCTTGTGCTCCCTCTCTTGCTGTGTCTCTCTCTGTCAAATAAATAAATAAAATTAAAAAAAAAAAAAAAGAAAATGCAGAAGAGTGTGACATGAGCGTGACAGCCCTTAGGCCCCAGGCTGTCCGGTTCTCAGGTTAGAACCATCTCGCACCCACCGAGAGCCTGGCCTTGAAGACCCCTTGCAGACCGTGAGCAGAGAGCTTCCTCGGGGCCTATCTTGCCCACCGCAAGCAGGATCCCAGGATGGGCACGCCACTCCCGGGCTGTAACTGCGGCCAGAGCTGTGTTCAGGGGGGACAGTGGTGGTGACCCACCAGGAGCCCACCTGTCCCTGTACGCAATCAGGGCCCATGGGCAGCACCCTGAGCTGCAGGTAGGCACCTGGGGGTCAAGTGGTCAAGTCCCACCGTCACAGCTACCTCTCTGTGCAACTCGGCGTAGGAGCTGTGGCTCTGGGCTTTGCGTCCTGGTAAGAGGAAAGAATGATGTCAACTTCAGGGGTCCCTTGTGAGGCTCGAACGAGACCGTGTACGAATAAATCGAGCCTTCTATAAACTGTGAGTCCTGATTGTTGATGCCCGAAATTCCACCAGTGGGTGATATCCCTCATGGTTTTCATATGCGAAACGCAGACTCCCTTACGCAGGCGGCCATGCTCTGCTGAGTCCTTCCATAGGCCACACAGCGGTTAGGAGCAGGGGCCCTGGAACCGGAAAGAGCCGGGTTCGGGGTGCTTCCCGGCCGTGCGACTCTCGGCGGATCTCTTAACCCCTCTGAGCCACAGTGTCCTTCTAGATGGAGTGGCACCATCACTACGTCTCGGGTTATTGTGAGGAGTTAATGAGCGGTGTGCAAGGCTGCTGCAGGGTTAGAGGTGGACCACTGTCAACTACGTAAATAAATTATTAGCAACGCTGACCTTGACCACAACGGCATCCTCTCTCTCTCCCCCATCCAGAGCTCGTCGAGGGCGGGCTCACAGAGAAACGGTGCCCGCCGGCTCCCTCCCCGCCTTGCCCTCCCTCTCTCCCGGTCTGGCTTGAATGGAGTCAGTGGCTCCTGCACCTCCAATCCCACAGTCCTGCGAGTGTTCATCCTGCTTTCTTGTTCCGACCCCAGACACCTGCGGGCTGTGATGGAGGAAGGCCCTTTCCAGGCACGATTCGGAGAGTTCTATTGTCTTTTCGTCTGTGTCTGCAGCGGTGACAGGAACCCCACCTTCGTGGAAAGCCTTCTGTGGGGTTGACATTTGGTTTTGGTGGGAGGAACTGCTTCGGGGCACTCAGCTATGAAATCTGGCGCACGGTGCCCTCTCTGTCTTCTTGCTGGAAGACCTGGGGCCAAGTATTCAAGGTCTCAGCATCCTCATCTGGGAAATGGGACGTAATGGTACTGAGCACATAGGGGTCAGGGTCAACGAGATGGACGAGCCAGCACAGCCTGGCAACAGTGAGTCCTCACTATGCACCAGCAGTGATGAGTCTCACCTCCCAGGGGAGCTGTCTCCATCTCCCCGGTAATACTCCTTCTACACCAGCTCCTTCCTTTGACTTCTGATGCCTCAGAGCCACCCCCACCCTTGACCTCTTGAGTGGGTCTGGTGGCCTTAAAATTTCAGTGCCAGAGCAGAGGGAGAGAGGAGGGTGGGGGGCGGTGCTCACGTTGGAGCCCCGGGAACTGCTTGAAGGGTCCGTCCAGCAGGGCAGCTCCAGAGGCAGGGGAGCCAGGGGCACTCAGGCCTCCAGAGGAGAATGTTGGAGTTGGTGCAGGGGGCAAGGGGGTGGTGAAGTGTTCTAGAAGGGAAGGGAAGGAGAGGGGAGGGGAGACAGCTAGAAAATTGTGGCCACGGAATCACAGAATGGTTTTTCACCTGGCTTTCCCAACAGAGCTACAGGCCTTTGGGCTCATCATCTTCTGGACCTCAGTGTCCCAATCTGTAGAATGGGACTGCTAATGTTAGGGGACAAGGAGACCCAAATGAGGGCGCTGAGGCCATCGTGCAGGATTGCTGCTGAGGAGGGAGACGCTCCCAAGGGCAAGCTGGCTGCTCCTTCCACACCAGCCCCCACCAGCTCCCGGCTGCTCCTTGTAGGATCCAGGCGCACCCCGGACTCAGGGCTTTGCACTGGCTGTTCCCTCTGCCTGGAACGCTCTTCTTCCAGAGAGGTGCATTTTCTCCCCTCCTTGGGTCTTTGCTCATGTGTCATCCTCACAGTGAGTGCTTCCCCGGGCACGCTAATACTGCGAACACACACATATCCCTTATGCTTCTCGCCTCCTTTATTTTCCTCTCCAGCATTTACTCCACTCGTTACTTGTTGATTGTTGTCTGTCAGTCTGTCTTGCCCTGCTGTAGCATTGGTATCTATTGCTCCATGACACACTTCCTAGAAATTGAACCGTTTATAACGACACACCTTTTACTATCTCTCAGTTTTGTGAGTGAGGGGCTTTCAGGCTTGGCTCACCGGGTCGTTCTTTTGTTTCATTTCCTGACAGTGGAGGTCACTCTGTGGTCTTCAGCTGGTGGGTGGGGATGGGACATCCTCATGGCTTCGCTCGCCCACCTGCTGCCTTATCAAGTAGAGCGGGAAGGCGGGGCTCAGTGGGACCGGAGCTCCCACACCGGCCTCCTCGCCACACCTGCAGCCAGACTTTTTCCAGGAAGGCCCAGGGCTCCTGGAGTGAGTGTTGTAAGAAGCACAAGGGGAAGCTGCAAGACGTCTTTTTGATGTCAACTCAGAACATCACTTCTGCCTCATTCTCCTAGTCAGACAAGTCGTGAGGCCAGCCTGGATTCACAGGAGTGGCTAGATGGCCACCTCTAGATGGGAGGACTGTCAAAGAACTTGGGGCCGTCTTAAGGGGCTTCTTTAAGGGTAGGGGCTTTAGAGTGTTTTGTTCACTGCTCTAGTCCAAGTGCCTGGCACATAATAGGTGCTCAATAAATATGTATTGACTGCGTGAGTGAATGAATCAATGTAATCTTTATAGTCCGTGTCAAGCCCGCCTCTGCCAGGAAGCCCCCCACACCTACCCCAGGCTATGGGATCCTCTCCCACCTCAGCCTCCACCTGCCACCTGCCCTACCCTCCTTCTGGCTCCCTCCCTCAGGCTCCTTCCTCTTCAGTAGATGACCCTAAAATCCAGACCTTGCGCTCCCTGAGGGCAAGCCTGGGCTTTGTCATGCAGGGAGGATTCAGTTAGGAGTTTTTAACTGTATGCCGGATATAGTCACATGTTATATATGTATTGGTTCATGAATCAGAACATTACCAGAGGTAAATGTTGCGACCCTGTTTTACAGATGAGGATGCTGAGGCCCAGAGAAGCTGAATCATTTGCCTCAGGGCACACAAGCAGTCCCGCCCGAGTTTAGCCCCGTGTCTCCATAGAAGCAGGCGCTCAGTGTCTCTGTGGACTGATTATTCCAACCATCTGCTACATATGTGGAAAATGAGGCACGCAAGGCTTCCCCTTGCAGTTCCAGGGCTCACTAAAGGTGGGGTTCGGGGCTCTCGCCTTTTTCTCCCCTGGAGTCCATGGTTTCCCCACTGCCAAGATGCTCTGGCAAGGGAGCTGGGTTTAATATTCATGAACCATCCCGGCATGAGTGATTAGCCCGCTGCGTGTTGGAGGAGGACGAGGAGGAGGAATAATTGAATAAGGTATTTACATAACAAGTTAATGCTGTGTCTGCGGGGCTCCTTCGCAGGACCTCCCCACCCCCAACTCTGTTCTCACCCACCCTGTGCTTTTCCTTGCCTTGGTCATCCCAGGGGCAATGCCTTGGCTCAGCACCCCTCAGCAATCGGGGCTGACATCAAAATCATCAATAATATTATAGAATTAGAGGATCTGGGGCGCCTGGGTGGCTCAGTTGTTAAGTGTCTGCCTTCGGCTCAGGTCCTGATCCTAGGGTCCTGGGATCGAGCCTCACATCGGGCTCCCTGCTCGGCGGGAAGCCTGCTTCTCCCTCTCCCACTCTCCCTGCTTGTGTTCTCTCTCTCAATGTCTCTCTCTCTGTCAAATAAATAAATAAAATCTTAAAAAAATATAGATTTAGAAGATCTGGAAGAGGCCAGCAGTAGGCTGGTTGGCAGCCTGCGCAGGGGGCTGGACCCCAAACAAACAAACAAGTAAGCAAACCAACCCCTCTGCAGATTCTGAGAGCTGATAAGGTGAGGCCGAGAGGTGCACAGGTGGATGGATGACAGGGTTTTCGACCTGGCGCTGCCCTCCACAAGCCCTCAGGAGCCCTTGGGCGCACCCCACCCCGTTGCAGGACCTGTCTCCTTTTCTGTAACTTGCAGGGCCCCAGCATGACTCTCTGGAGTCCAGAACTCTGTTCCAACCGCCAAGTGATGACAGCAGGCAAAGAGGAGTCAGGGCACGATGCCATTAAAAAGAGAATTCCTCTTTTGTGGCTATAAAGGGTGAGGTAAGTCACCGCTCCCACGCCTACCTGAGAGCTGCCTTCAGGATTACCCCTGGTCAGTGCTCACTTGGGGTTCCTGAACCAAGGTTATTAGCTCATAATCACCTTGTTCACGGCTGGCTGGGAGGTGCGCAACGCGTCTGACCCCGGGCAAGAGGAACACAGCCAAGTGCTCTGGCTGCAGTTAAAAGGGTTCACCACCCTCTCCCTGAAGGAGAACAGCAAAGAGGGGCTGGGGATCTTAAAGGGGAGTAGAAGGCATGAACCACGGGAGCGCCAGCCTCCCGCCCACTGCAAAGGCAGTTAACAGCATTATCCAAGTGCCTGGACTGGCGGATGGTGCCTGTGAGGGCCAGAAGAGTGTGGTTGTCTTTGCCCCGAGTGCAGACGGCAGACCCGGGCAAGCTACCCATTCTGTCGCTCCTGTGAACACGGCAGTTTGCATGGCTCATCTGAGGCTCAGGTCCCTCATCTGTAGAATGGGGAGGATGACAGTGCTCCCCTCGCAGGGCTTAGGGAAGGACGGAGCTGCAGTTGCCTGAACCGTTCCTGGGTTTCTTCTAGAAAGATCGTGGGGTGCAATACAGAGACTGAGTTCTAGCCTCTCCTCAATGACTAAATTACCGAGAGAGCTTGAGTAATTTTCCCAGCTCTGAGCTTTAGTTTTCTCAGCCGTAAGGGGGTCCGGAGTCCTGTCCGATGAGCTTGGCTGGGAGGATGAAGGAGCACACACACCATGTAGAAGATGCCCAGACTCAGTGCCTGGCACATAGTGGGTGCTCAGGAAGCATCCAAAGAGGCAGCATCAGGTCTGCCAGGACCTGCCTGGAGCCTGGGGTGCAGATCCCGGAGAGAAGACCCTGCGGGAGAGAGGCTGGGCTTTTGTGCCTGTCACGGGGCAGAACTGAGTCCATCGACTAAACATTGCAACCAGAAGTATTTTAATCCAAAACAAAGAGGAGCCCAGATCGCCTGATGGTCAGGCAGCATTGGTGGGTGTGAGTGCCCCGTCACGGGGTAT
>NW_023270839.1:43700823-43735045 GCF_011800145.1 Mirounga leonina
CACTCTGGTTTCTCTCTCTCGGGGGCTCCCCTACTTGGTGTCCGTAGAAGCCACAAGCCACATCCTCTCCTCATTCTCTCTTCCTCCCTTTGTCCCAGGCAGTTCTCCAGGGCAGCCGGAAGTGCTGGTGGACGGTCCTGCCCTGTCCCGAGTTGGGGTCGGGCTTAGCCTGGGACTGGCCCAGGACAGGAGGGGCCAAGAACACAGATGGTCAGGCAGCATTGGTGGGTGTGAGTGCCCCGTCACGGGGTATACCCAAGCTGAGACTGGTTGGGATGTCATGGAGGAGCTCCAGGTATTGGGGGGGAAGGAGGGTTGCTGCCTGATTTCTAAGGTTCCTTCTGTGATACAGATTGTGAGTTAGGAGGGCGCTCCCTCCTAGGAATGCAGTCTGGAAGGTGTGCAGTAGGGGCCTGGGCAGGCACCATGACAAGGGACATCCGTCATAAATAGGGGTGCGTGGCCTGGGAGGAGCAAGCAGGCTCTGATGCCCTGAGCAGGGTGGGATGGACCCATCAGGGTTTCAGTCTATCCCACGCCGGGAGCTGGTGAGTGCACGGGTCTACTTGCTGCGGCAAGGTGTTGTCCTCTCCATATCTTACAGCTGAGGAAAATGGGGCTCAGAGAGGTTTAGAAATGGGGAGGGTCACAGAGCGAGGAAGCGGCTGTGCTGTCTCCTGTGGATACGGGAGCAGAGGCTCTGGTGACTCTCAGGGCACGGGGGTGCCAGGGGGTGGAGGCTGGAAGAGTGGCATTCAGCTCAGGACAAGAAGAGAGGTTCTAACCACCGTTGATGGGTGCCCCAGGATGGAGTGAGCTCCTCGTCATGAGAGGGCTGCAAGCAGAGGTGGATTTGAACATCGCTAGAGGTAGGAGTTGGCGTTGGAAGGCTGCTTTGCTCTGACAGACCATTCATTCCTCCAGGATTTACTGAGCACCCTCTGTGTGCTGGGTGCTGTGCGAGACACGGGGGTCCCCGGTGATGGGGCAGGCGTGGTCCCTCGTGGAGCTGGCCGGCTAAGTCGGTGAGGAGGGGCAGGGGTGTCAGTTTCCCTGTCTGCTCTGTGTGGGTCTTTCCTCCCCTCTCTCAAGGGTGCCCAAGACTCCTGACCCCTCCTGCCAGGGCCTGACCAACTCCACCTTAACTCATGGTTCGTGTCCTGGGGGCAGGAGAGGGAAGGTGTAGATGAATTAGCTGCCCCTTCTTACCTCCTCCCCACAGCCCATCAGCCATGGGGTGATTATCTGGAGCAATGAACCCCTGAGGAAACTCTGGGAAGCTGCTTCCCGGGCATGTGCAGTGGGAGAGTAGGTGGCCTGGTGGCCCTGGGGAGAGACACGTGGGCACAGCTGGTTAATTAGTAAAGAAGCCTGACTTGGTGACCCAGATCCTTGTGAAGCTTGTTTGTGACTTGGAGTTTGAGCCCTGCGTCTGAGAACACATGAGGAAGACCCAGCCCTGCCAGTAGGGAACCTCTAGTCCAAGTGCCTTCGGCCCCTGCTTCCCCCATCTTGTGAGGAGGGCCTTGGCCTTGGCTTTGAATCCCAGCTCTGCCACTGGTTCGTGCCACAACCTTGGGCACATTTCTTCACCTCTGTGAACCTCTGTCTCTTTGTCAGTGAAATGTGGGAACAGTAATGCCCCACAAGATGGTTGCAGAGATGAAAGGACTTCATGCAAACAAAGCACCCGGTATAATGCCCTGCCACGTGGGTCAGGTCCTTTCCAATTCTCTCCCAGTGGGCAAGTCCAAGTTCACAGACACGCTAGTAACATTCTGGGCTCGGGCGGGAAGTCCTCACCGCCACGGATGAGAGGGTGTGCTGGCTTTGACCTGGGAGGGCTGAACCCCTTCCCAGAATCCCAGCTTCCAGACAGCTCTAGCTCGTTCTGCTTCTCCCACCGATGGGCCTTCAGCGGCTGCGAGAGTCAGACTATCCTTGGGGCCCCGCTGCCCCCAATGTTTCCCCTCCGCCTCGCCGTGCTCTTCTTACAAATGGGCACAGGCCCAGCACTTCCCGGGGTGGTTTGAGGCCTGGGGGCCAGTCCTACGAGGAAGCCGAGCCCCTCGGGGAGCACGATCAGAGGCGGGGAGGACACGCCTCATTAGCCAGCCCAGCCACGCCGGGCCTGTCACCATGGCAGCCAGCCCTCCGCAGACCAGGTGGTTTTTATTACTGAACTTGGAAAACTTTACAGAGGCGCCAACAATGAATCTTTATTCTGTTGTTAATAGCGTGTCTCTTATTAGCATGTATCTTTTCCTCTTCTTAATAACCTTTGCATTTCCAAGCCGCATTTATAATTAAGTCATTAATCCCTTACTGGAATTTCTTGTTTTTCAGAAGCTGCAAACCAGAGGCCCTGTCTGGCTGGCGTGAATGGAAGGGCAAACGCTCCACCAAATTGCTCTGGGAATGTCATTCTAATTATTGGATCCTGACCCAGCAGCGTGCTGATAAGCTCTGGGGTGGAGACGCCCTATCTCGGAGGAGCTCAAAGCCTGTTCGAGGCCGCTTCACCCCCCCACCCCCCCACCCCCCGCCTGTGGCATCCCTGCCAAGCAATTAGCCTGAGAGCTGATGGCTGGGAGGAGCGGGTCCTCAGGAGGCCTGTGGCAGGGACGGTCGGAGGGTCGGGTTGTCCTCCTGCTGTGTTCCCACGGGAGGCAGCCCCAGCTCCTCTGGGTTTCCCTTCTCTGCCTCCCCTTCAGTTCAGGCCCTGTGTTCTAGTCTGCATAATGGGGAGCTTGGGGGACTCTACATGTTGATCCTGGGCTCCTGGGACGGGCTGACTTGTATCCCCCCAAATTCCTATGTTCAAGACCTAACCCCCAGGACCTCAAAATGTGACCATATTTGAAGATGGGGGTCTTCAAAGAAGTAACTAAGCTAAAATACATTTATCAGGGTGGGCCCTGATCCAGTGTGACTGGTGTCCTTATAGGAAGAGGACGTGAGGATCCAGACACACACAGAGGGAAGGCCACGTGAAGACCCAGGGAGAAGACAGCCATCTACAAGCAAGAAGAGAGGCCTCAGGAGAAACCAGCCTGCCGCCATCTTGATTTCAGCCTTCTAGTCTCCAGAGCTGTGAGGAAATACAGCTCTGCTATTTTAACCGCCTGGTCTGTGGTACTTTGGTTGGCAGCCTGAGCATCCCCACCAGCGGCTTGCCAGCCGTAACGTGCTCCTGCTCATGGTCCTTCAGCTGCTCCAGGGCCCGGGTGACAGGAAGCCTGGCCTCTCGGTGCCTTGCTCCAGGCTGTGCTCAGTAGGGAGGGCCCTGACACAAGTGTGAGGGGCAGAGAGGTTTCTTGTCTAGAGTTTTCACTAGCTCCTGGCCTCCAGGAGGGCTGGCTGCCAGAGGGAGGGACTTGACCAGGGCGTCCACCCAAGACCTTGAAAGGGAGTCTAGGTCAGGACCCTATAGCAGAGCTGAGAGGTCACAGGTTAGGGGCAGGCAGGGTCCCAGCGTTAGTCACAGGTAGCCTGCAGGGAGGGTAGGTAGGCCAGTTTGAAGGGCAAGAGGATGGACAGACAGACACCTAGAGACTTGTGGCCCATGTCTCCTTTTGGCTGTCTCCTGGCTATCACCTCCTCTCTGCCCCAATCCTAAACTGGTCCCCTTAACCTCTTCCCTATGACCCTACAGTGACTGCACATTGCTCTCTGTGTGACTGACCAGCCACTGTCTAGTCTGGCTCCCACTTCACCCCCGGAGTCATTTCATGTACTCTTCCTTCCTGTCATGCTAACCTTCTCACTATCCCTGCTATAACATGTTCTTTCCCATCTCATTTATCTGTCCATCCATCCATCCATCCATCCATCCGTCCGTCCATCCATCCAACCCACCATCCATCCATCCATCCATCCATCCATCCATCCATCCATTCACCCAACAAATACTTGCTCAGTGCCCGCCAGGTGAGTACTGTGCCAAGCCCACATTCACAGCCCCACCCCTCACAGAGCTTGAAGTCCCACAGGGGAGCTGGACATCAATCCCATTAAATGACATACATCTAAGATTATAAGCTGAGAAGTGCCATGAAGGGAAAAATCAGGGAGCGATGAGCACATAGGACTGAGACTGAGGGGTTGGCATGGAGGTGAGACTGTGAGGAGGGAGTATGTGAGCTGAGCCCTGGGCTGTGAGTAGGAGTTAGCCAGGAGGAGGAAAGGGAATAGTGTTCTCATCAAAAGGAATAGCAAAGTCCCTGAGGTAGCAGGGAGCTAGAAGGAAGTGAAGGGAGCACAGAGCGGGGGGAGGGGGGGGAGGCGGGGGAAGAGGGGCGGGGCTGAGGCTGGAGAGACAGGCAGGGGTTTGGTGCTGGACTGGGAGCTCCTGGAAGGTCAGGGTTGGGCCAATGCACCTTTGCATTCCTAGGACAGTGTCTGGTTTGAGCTAGGACCTAAGTATCTGAGGATTGCCTGAGGCTGTCGCTAGTCATCCTTTCTGCGGGGATGGCAGTTAGTTCAAGGACCTTTGTAGCACCTGACTAGACCCTACTCACTATCTCTAAGGGGTGTTGTGAAGGTCATCTGTCTGCCCCAGGCTCCTTTTTTTTTTTTGTCCTCTTCTACTGCTAGTGTTTTGATAGGTTTTCCTCCAGACACTTATGTATGTATGGGTCACTTAGATTTCTGCAAGCCAGGGACGCCTGGGTGGCTCAGGCGGTTCAGCATCTGCCTCCGGCTCAGGTCATAAACCCAGTCTGGCTCCCTTCTCAGCAGGGAGTCTGCTTCTCCCTCTCCTTCTGCCCCTCCCCCCTGCTCATGCGATCTCTCTCTCAAATAAATAAATAAAATCTTAAAAAAAAAAAAAAAAGATTTCTGCAAGCCAGCCTAGCCCAAGTAGCCTTGTTGCTTCTCTGGCTCTGCCCTGCCTGTCAATTCACACACACACACACACACACACACACACACACACACTACACACTTCTTGGAGTCACACAGGTGTGCTCGGTATATGCTCACAAACCAGACCAACCTAATACCAGAGCGCAGCTGTCATGTTCTCAAGCTGCCCTTGGTGATGCCCACATCTGGGGCCGCTGTGGGGTGACACGACCTCACCACCTCCTAGACCACTGTGAGGTGCCCAAGGGAGGCTGCAGCCAGCCAGCAAGGGGGCTGCCACATGGGTTTCTGCCATGAAGACATGCTACATGACAATAGGTCACTGGCACACCTTATCAAAAGAGTACCTGGTATCCCCCTGCAGCCCTCTTTCCTTCGGGCTGACCGTGGGAGTGGGTCGGGGAACCATATACCAAAGGCTGACGATGCTGGTTCCCTGGGGCCCGCCCCACTGGGTGCCCCCCCACAAAACTTCATGCCAGCCAGCACATGCAAATGTGCCCCTGGGAGCCCACCCCACAAGATTACCAAGCATGCTTAGAAAGATCTGGATCCTTACCCAGACATGACTCAGGTTCTGGCTTCATTCTAGCACATAGGATTATTATTGTTTTATAGATTATAATCGGTGTGCATTCAATTTTGAGTGCTGCTTTTTCGCTCTACACGGTAAGCATGTCCATTTATCACCATCTTTGTAAGCATAATTCCTGACAGCTCCCTGATAGTCCCTCAAGAGGACGCGCCACTTCACCTAAGCACTCCCTATGGCTGGACATTTCGCTTGTTTTCAGATCGCTGCTGTTATAAATGACGTGCACGGAGCATCGCTGTAGCCCGGGTGATTAGTATATATTTTCAGAAGAAGAATGACCACCTTCGGAAGTATGAAAGACTTCGATCCATGGAGTTCAATTGCCATCCAAGTGGTTTGTAGCAACTCCCTTGTCCACCAGCATTTTACATGGGTAAGCACCAGGTCATTAACTATAAGTGCTCCAGGGTCCGCCTGGCTGTATTACTTCTCCTTAATAACACCAGGAATGATTCTTGAAGGTCAAGGTTTTATAAAAAGGAAGGGGCACTGGCTAAGTACTGAATGCAGACCATAGAATCAACTGTGTAGAGTCTCTAACCAAACATTGAAGCATAAATATGTATCTACCATAACATTATATATAGCTATAGCCCCTGTGGGGGTCTTCTGTTAATGGTAATCTCACCTCCCGGGTTGCATGAGTGAGGAGCTAGATAAGGAAGGACCCTACCACTGCCCTGGATCGCCTGATGTCATCTGGGATGGGGATCATCCCCTGCTTCTCCGTGCCCACCCGCCCCAGTTCTGACTATCCCGTATGGGGTGCTCATTCCTCTGCATCGGGGCTGGAGAGTTCATGCTCTAGAAGCGCACAAGACCCCCACAGCAAGAGCAGGGTCTTTATTAGCTGCTTCTCCAAAGCTTTGCCTAGTTTTCCCCGTGTTTGCTCCTATTCAAACCTGCCACAAAAGCTGGAGGTGTGGCCCTCCTCCGATTTGGCAATTCTGTCTCCTACAGGTGCCTGGGACCGAATGGCCATTTTTTCTCTTTGCATTTCGGTGGTAGGAGGGGCTTAAGGACCCCCTCAGCTTTTCGTAGGAAGAGAAAATCTACTCCATGTATGTGATGCCTGAATTTATACTTAAGCCACTTTCCTAGGTTGTGTAAGTGAGCACACTGCACCCCCCCACCCACCCAGTGCAGAAGCTATAGGTGAAATTGAACTTGAGCGCGGTGTATGTGTGAGGAGGGATGTTTCACTCTTTCATGCAACGCCTTTACTATCGATTAACTCAGATGATTATACTCATACAGACTTAACAAGAGGACCCCCCCCCCCAGGATGCTATTTGTCTTTTTGAATGGGACAATTCTTACAATTAATCACCTTTAACAACAAGAAGCAAAGCTACAATGGGAGAATGACAGGCAGAGATGAGTCTAAATCACTCAGCAGAGGCACATCTTATTTCGGGCCATTTTTTGGTCATCCTTGAAGGTGATGGAAAAGTACAATTTCCTGTTTGGTTGATTGTATCAAAGACCACAGTTATGTGTCAGAGACTCAGGAACAGGTGGGCACTTTATTATAGTGACCAAGTCAGACTGGAGTCAATCCTGGCTCCTCCAGGTATGTCTGTGTGACTCTGGCAGAATCGCTCAACCTTTCTGGGCTTCAGTTGTCTCCTGCGGATCTGAGATAACAGCAGTATTTATTTACTGACACTGGAAGCATTAAATGAGAAAATTCAAGTAAAGGACTTAATGCAGTGCCCGGCATATAGTAGGGGCTTAATAATTGCTTGCCGTTACTTACTCTACTGTAATTATGAACCTGTCATCTTGAAAATCCCTTTCCGGGGGCTCCCGCAATAACTGCATACCGTGTCCAGTGTTTTACAGCTCCCAGATGACTTTCATCTCATGAAGCCTTTGAACTATTGCAATAATGGGGGAGGAAAGATCATCTTACTCTCCTGCTCTCAGTATACCCTTGTCATCCCTGCGATGGGAACAGTTCCATCCCCACCCTCCTGACAGGGCAACAACAAGAGCCCCGCAAGAAGGTCCATGTCCCAGCGTACCACGGAACCACACAAACGGAAGCCGTGTGACCATTTGAGCAGCACTCTTGCAAAGCTCAAACCGGCCACAGACATGTCACAGATGCACGTGCCGCTCTGTCTTCGTCCACAGTCTTGCACTTAAAGGTTGCAGGGCAGGCTGGAACAAGAAGCAGACAGAGCTGGATTTATTCCTCTGCGACTTTAGGCAGGTTACTTAACGTCTCTGGGACTCAGCTATCTCTGCTTTAAAATCAGGTAGTCCTATCTATCTCACAGAGTTGGTATAAAAATTCAATGAAATAATTTAGGTAAGATGCCCATTTATTCTACAAACACTGAGCATCCACTCTGTGATAGGCAAGACTATAGGCAATGGGAATAGGGTGCTGAACAGAGATGAGATTCCTGCCCTCTGGGGCCAGAGGAAACAGAACCAGAACTGTGTCTAATCAGAGAGCTTTCTGCCCCAGTAGTACAACATCTGACAAAATGTGACTCCAAACAACTTCAACAAACCAGGTATCTAACATCTTACATATAATTATCCAAAGACAGGACTATCCCAGGGCTGGCTAATTCACAGCTCCTCTGTGCCATCCAGGCTAATTTTTTTCCATCTTTCTGCTCTGCCACTCTCAGCGTACCGATGTTTGTCTCCAGGCTGGTGCCCTCATGGGCACAAGATGGCTGCTGAAGTTCTAGGCTGACATCCTCACATGGCATTAGGAAAAGGCCAGCAAGGCAAATGACACATCTTCATGTCCGTTTTTTTGGTTTTCCTTGAAGTGAAATTCACCCAGCATAAAATTAACCATTTTAGAGTGTAAAGTCACAATGTTAGTACGCTCACAACGGTGCCCTGTATCAAGTTCCAAAACATATTCACCACCCTTAAAGAAAACCCTTGTGTCCATTCTTTTTTTTTTTTTAAAGATTTTATTTATTTATTTGACAGAGAGAGACCACAAGCAAGGGGAGGGAGAGAGGGAGAAGCAGGCTCCCCGCAGAGCAGGGAGCCCGATGTGGGACTCGATCCCAGGGCCCTGGGATCATGACCTGAGCCGAAGGCAGACGCTTAACGACTGAGCCACCCAGGCGCCCCATCTTGTGTCCATTCTTAAGAAATCTTTTCCAGAAGCTCAAAAGACGTGCCCTCAAGTCTCATCAACTCAGATTGAGTCATGTGATCATTATTAAACCAATCATTGACAGGAAAAGTGGATTCTTCTGTTTCGTCTATCAAAAGTCCCTCCTGTTCAGAAACCCCTGAGGCACAGGACCCTGACCATGACCATGAGATTCCCGGACAGACAAATGAATGAAGGAATGAAGGAATATAATTGTTGGCACAGGGTGGAGCACAAAATAGATGCCCAATGTATGCTCCTTTCCCCTAGGAATGAATGTTGGATGAATGGGCGGACACACTCCAGCCTTTCCAATTTGCCAAAATGAAAATAAATAAATAAATAAAACCCAAACAACCCCTCCAAAGGAATGTCCAATTAATTTTCGGTGCCCAGGGAAGGCATCTTTGCAATCAAAGAACAGCACACGCTGTTTCAGAGACAGCGAAGGAATCGGCATCTGGAGCCTGGATGCCTTGCCAGCCGCTTGTGAATCTCCCAATTATACTGCTTTTCTGATCTTTTTCACTACCCCAAACCGACTGCTCTTCGATTCTTTTTTAAAAATGTTACTCAGTAACAGTAGGCCATATTAGGCATTTTTGAGACACCTGTTTGCAATCACATTGCCTTTTATGGAACTATTTTGAAGCTTGTTTTCAGGATCTACCTAGGAAGCCAAAATGGTACAGCCAAACACCTGCATAAAACACCCTTCCTGCTTCCCGCTGGAGGGCACACTTCCCCCGCTTCCTTGCATTATGGGGACCTGGGACAAAGGCGTGGGGCTCCTACCTATATGTTAGCACCTTCCATGCAGGCAACGTTCCAGATCATCCCTGCAGCTCCTACCAGGCATCATGGCTAATGAAATCGGCACCTTCCCTGCAGTCTCTCCCAGAGCCTCTTGTTGCAGGTGACATGGTAGGCTAGGGATTCCCATCACAGGCAAGTGAGGGAAATACCTTGGTGATGCAGGGGCTTGCGACTCATCTCTGGTCTCAGAGATTCAGGGCTGCATTTATTTAACAAATACTGATGGAGGTCACGTATGGCCCAACACTGTGCTAGGCGCCAGACACACGCAGCGCTGCGTGGACCCTGCCTCCTTGGAGCATAAAGTCCACACTAATCAAAAAATCTTCCTGGGTGCCTGGGTGGCTCAGTCAGTTGGGAATCTGCCTTCAGCTCGGGTCCTGGTCCCAGGGTCCTGGGATCAAGCCCCACATCGGGCTCCCTGCTCAACAGGGAGTCTGTTTCTCTCTCTGCCTCTCCCCCCCATGCTCTCTCTCTCTCTCTCTCTCTCTTTCTTTCTCAAATAAATAAACAAAATCTTTAAAAAAAAAAATCTTCCAGGGCGCCTGGGTGGCTCAGTTGGTTAAGCGACTGCCTTTGGCTCAGGTCATGATCCTGGAATCCCGGGATCGAGTCCCGCATCAGGCTCCCTGCTCGGCAGGGAGTCTGCTTCTCCCTCTCCCGCTCCCCCCTCTTGTGCTCTTTCTCTCTCTCACTCTCTCTCTCAAATAAATAAATAAAATCTTTAAAAAATAAAAAAAAAATAAATAAATAAAATAAAAAAATCTTCCAAAAACATAAACACAACTCTTTGTTTGCAACACCCAGACTGGCCCAGTCCATTACCAGGAGAAAAACAACAGCAGTGATCATAGTCTTACTGTTAGAAAGTTCTAAATACACATGGAGCCCAGATAAAGGAGCAAGCGGGTCCTTTACTCCTCTCCGCGCTTTTCCTGTCCCTTCCTCAGAGGAAGTCAGGACCCGCTCCTTCTCAGGTTATTTTGGATCTTAATCTTTTGCTAGGCCCTGATTTGCAACTATCTCTTTTCATAGCTGGGTGGATATGTGATAAAGCACGAGCAGGAAAATATTAATCGTAGAATCTAAGAGGCCAACAAATTTTTCCCTTAAAGAACCAGAGAGTAAATATTTTCTGCATTGCAAGCCACATGAGCTCTGCCATGGCTCCTCAGCTCCGGGTGTATCATGAAAACAGCCACAGACGATTCGTCAAGTGGATGGGCCTATTTCCAATAAGATGTTATTTATGGATGCTACAAGCTGAATTTCATATAATTTCGTGTGACATATAATGTCACAAAGTTATCATTCTTCTTCTTTACCACTTAAAAACGTAAAAATCACTGTTTGCTCGTAGGCCACACAAACAGAAGAGATAGGCTGGACTTGGCCTGTGAGCCATGGTTTGCCCACCCCTAATGTAAGGGGTGGGAACATGGGTATTCTTTTAACTGTTGGAGATCTTTGAAATTTTCCACATAAAATGGTGAGAAATTGTCTTTTCTAAGTCACTGGCTTGTCTTTTCCTTTTGTTTTGGTGGTGGTGGTTTTTTTTAAATCAGTACAAACGAAGCACAGAAGTATTTGTGACTCGCTAAATTTGTCGACCCTTTCCTTTGTGGTGTGTGATTTCGCACCCTAGTGAGGAATCTTTCCCTCCCTGACCTCACATCTCTATTCTCCGGGGTTTTCTGTGCCTATGTGATGACAGCTCAGAACAGAACTGGACCATTTCCACGAGCACGCTCTGTCACCCATGACCTTGGCTGTGGGTCTATCCTTCCTGCTGATGGGAAGGTCTTCTCAGTCAGCTGCGGTGCCCCCCTCGTGGCAGGTCTGTTTCCAGATGGGTCCGTGGTCCCCTTTCCATCCTGGGGACACTTCTCTTTCTTCTTACTTCCCCTCCCCCAGCCTCCCCCAGTCTCTCCACTGGGTCCCTGAGGGGTGACGATGCCTTCTGGCTCCGGACAGTGGTCCTCACCATCCACCCAGAGAGAGGTTCGAGTCCCCAGGTCACATATGCATTTCAGGGAAGGCTCTAGCTACACACATCTGTCATAACACCAGTTGGATGCTTTACAAAGCTGATGCAATGTCTGTCTTCACTCTGTCTTACCCAAGGCCCCTCCCCACCAGGGGCAAGGAAGAGAAAACAAAAGGGGGTTGAGGTGGGAAAAGAAAGTGCCAGTCACTCCTTAGAAGGAAGCAAGCAGAGAGTGCCCGCACCTCCTGTCGGCCCCATAAGGCCATGGAGAAGACCCAGCTTCCAGCCCTGCGGGGGGCCCCAGGCTCCTCATCTGTGGAGGGGAGAGATGGATCTGGGCTTCTTAATTTTTAGAGCCCACAAGTGTTTGCCCCTGACTGATGAAAAATGCCTCCCTTCCCCCTTCCAGCCACTGACCTCACTCCATGGCCTCCCCAGGGGTTTCCAGCTTTGCTCTGGAGGGCACAAAGCCAAGCACACCAGGCATCTCCCGTGGTGACGGCCTTGTCTCTGTTTTCCTGGCCTATCTGCCACGCCTCTGTCCCCCTGAGTTCAGAGCCCCCTCCCCGCATCCTCTCCTCGCTCCTTGGTTTCTCCAACAGCTTGCAGCTGTCCCTCCACTGATTACAGACCCTCAGGGGACACAGGCCGGGCCCTGGCATTAAGGTGCCCTGGGACCTCGGGCAAAACCCTTTCCCTTGGCGGGGGTGGGGTGGGTGGGTTTCTCTGTTCCTCTTCTGGTAAAAGAAGATTTTCACCCAGATGATGTCAAATTCCAGGCCTCAGGCGGCCCTCCCTGTAACCCGGAGCCTGCAGCAGCCTATACTTACATGGACCCTTTGCTTCCAGACAAGCCAGCTTCCTACAGTCATCAGAGATTGGGGAGGGGCCTGGGAGTTTCCGTGGACCCCCGAGGTAGTCTCATACGGCCTCCTTCTGACACTGTTGTATTCCTTTTGGCTTTCTCTCTAAATTAAATCAGGTGTCTTGGCCCCTGCGGACGTTTTGGCAGAGTCTAGTGGCAGCACAATGAAGGAAGGCATCCACTTCCATGGCCAGAGCTGCCACACTCAAGGGAACTCGACTTTTCACCTGCAGAGAGACTCCATCACTGCTCCCTGATTCCCCAGCTTAGGGCTCTCACCCCCTTACGGCTCCTTTGGGGGCACCCGCCTGCTCCCGCAGCATCTCCTGGGGCATCCTTCAGGTGGGAGGGCCAGCCTTCTCTCCTGGAAGCCCGTGGAGGTAGAGGATTCGAGCCTTTAATGCTACTCTTTCTCAGAGGCAGAAAGGAGATCCGGTGGAAGGCCTGCCCTGAATGGGGGAGAGGGAAGCCTGTTCCTGGGATTTTGTTTTCAGAGTCAGACTCTATTTTTTAAAAGGTAGAACCTGGAGGAGCTCTTGAGGTGTGATGAAGACAGACCTGAGTCTGTCCAATGGGACCACATGGCGAAGGCCTACGAAACCCTCCGTGACAGCAAGCACACCTCTGAACCCCTTCCCCTGTGCCCAACAAGAGGTCCAACCAAGGCCGTCTTGGAAGACAAACTGAGCCTGTTGGTTGACCTTGACTGGCGCCACCCCTGGATTAAAAGGTAGAACCTGGAGGTTCAGCCAACAGCTTTGGGCGGCTGCCCACATACCCGAGGGCTAGAGGGAATCAAGTACCCCGAAGGGTGACTTTAAACAGGCTCAGATGCGGGGCCAGCCCTGGGAAGCCGTCCTTATTCTCTCCTGACCCTGTGCTCTGGACCCCTCCCTGCCTGGCCTGGCACCGCTAAGTCTGCACCTTGCCTTAGAGCCAAGTCTTCGCCAGCCCCTTCTGTCCAAGGGCACTTCTCCAGGACTCGCTCCCGCCCGGGCAGTCCTGCTCAGCCATTGCCCAGCCTGGACTTGAGATTTCACAGACCAGTGGCATTCAAAATGTAAAACATAATAGCAAGTCGGCGTAAGGGGCCAACAGTTTCTGTTGCCAAGTAAGGTCATTTTTAAAACCCAGTTATTCCCATTATTCTATAAAATAGGGGGAATTTTTTTTTACTCTCCAAACATTGGAAAGACATAACCTTGGAGTCATCCTTGACCACCGTTCTCGAGTACCCACATCCAACTTGCCAGCAGGCTCCAGCTGCTCGGCCCAGACTGTACCTGGGTTTTCATTAAGAAAAAGAACGCCAAGTACAAAGTTAGGTATGAGAGTGACTATTATTTACAATGAGAAATCACAACAAATCACATCTCAAAAAAGCTGACAAATACCACAAACATGACAAAATCCAGGAAAAGAAATAACACGAGTCTTAGCAGTTAACTGCCTGACATGCCTTTAAGATAGTTTTCCCCTCTATTTTATACTGTATTCTCTTCGATCCTTTCTTCACCACGTCAACAACCTTGTATTAGCATTTTCTATAGGTGCAAGCAGGACAACTCTATCTTCCCTTTGGTATTGTTGATTGAATTTTGTTTTTATTGATGATTTAGAGAAGTTTCTTTCATCTTCGTACATCATTGCTGTTAGGTCATTTAGATTTGAAGTCTGCGGCCACAAGTGGGAAAATGTCTCTCAAATTTCCTCCACAGATGATCTGTCAATGTGTTGTATGTTCATGAATTGTGTATGCAAGCTTGTCAAGGATATTCCAGACAGGAAAGCATCTCTGTTTCGGCCAGACATGATGAGAGCCATTTCTCCGCTCAGAAGTGTGCAAGCTGGGGGCGCCTGGGGGGCTCAGTCGGTTAAGCGTCTGCCTTCAACTCAGGTCATGATCCCGGGGTCCTGGGATCAAGCCCCGCATCGGGCTCCCTGCTCGGCGGGGAGTCTGCTTCTCCCTCTCCCTCTGCCACTCCCCCTGCTTGTGCTCTCTCTCTCTCTCTGTCAAATAAATAAATAAAATCTTTAAAAAAAAAAGTGTGCAAGCTGATGACAGGAAGATTGTCCCTTAGACTAGCTTCTGGCTCCGTATAGTCCAATCTTTCTCCTCCACAATCCACGGACAGAATTTGGGTTTTCTCAAGAACTTTCGACATTTTTTTCACCTGGCGGTGGGCTGCCACTAAAGCATCTTCATTGAGCAGCTGGGAAACCTGGGTACCAGGTGGCTTCCCCTGAGAGAGCCCTGAGAGAGTGGCTGACCAGCACACATTGTACCATCTCGCTCTACAAGGACTACCTTTCAACAAGGGAGAGAGAGAGAAAAGAAAAACCTTCCCTGTGGAATTCTGAGCGCAGGAAAGACTGGTCTAGGGGAGAGCTCTCGGCGGGAGGGATCTTGCCAGGGCATGCCCACCGGCTCTGCCAGGAGTAGCTGTGCCTGCTCCAGAGGAAAACAGTCGCAATGACTGTCCCACGAACAGAGATCCCTAATGAGGTGGCAAGGAACCCACAGCCTGGTGCACCCTCTCCCTCCACACCAAATTTTGGAGATTGATTTCTGGACCTGTTCTTTTCTCTGAGAAAGTAATAATAAGGCCTTCTGGCTTGGGGGAAAGATGATTAAATTTCAAATTACCCTGCCTGCCAGACAAGATTGAAATCTCTGGATCCAGGCGGGCCGGAGACCTGTTCTGCACACAGGAAAAACTAGCAGCAGTTTATTTACCACGTTGCGGGGGACTGAAACGGAGCAGTGTGTTTAAAACGACATTAAGGGGCGGCAAACACGGTAATTAGGGCATTTGTTATACTGTAAGGAGCTTTCCAGAAGATGGAAATTAGGAACATTGCGATTATGATTGTGAACTCGGTGAGGGAAATCAAATCCATCCACCCCTCGCCCCCCGCCTTCTCCTCCTATTAAAAGGCAGAGGGTGAATGAAGGAGGAACAAGAGGCCTTTCAGGGTCTTTGGGAGGGAGGAGCCGTGGACAGTTATTAAACGCTTTAATAATGCGGAGAGTTGCGGCTTCAGCTCGGGTTTGGGGAGGCTTTGATCAAACCCAGCTTCGTGGCAGGGCCTGCTTCCCCAGGGGAGGCTGCGAGGAGAACCACAGGCGGGGAAGGTCTGAGAAGGGCTGGGAGCCCAGCCTCGGATTTCAAAGCCGCACTGAGGATGCCCTGTAACAGGCTGGCGGGTCTCATTTTCCTCCCAAGGCCTTGAAGGCAGGACCCGGGCGTCTCTTTGCCATTCAGGCCCATCACTGAACCCAGACTGGAAGCAGGTGTGTGTGCGTGCGTGTGTGTGTGTGCACGCGTGTGCACGTGTGCATCAGCAGGGGCTAGGCCGAAATCTAAAGATGGGTGTCAATTGTGAGTTACGTAAAGGCAGGCTGGTGTGTGGTGTCCTTGGACACTCGAAAATGAAATCCAGGCCACAGAGGGCGGCCCCAGGGCCCGCTGAGCTCAGAGTTGGGAAAGTTGGTGTCTAATCATGACAGCCACTCTAAGCATAATACTTAGCATCTCTGGGCCTCAGTTTACCCATCTGTAGCCTTCTCTCCTTTCCTCAGGGAAGCCTCCGACCACCCACACTAGCTGGGACCGCCGCCGTGGGAGAAGCCTGGACTTCCCTTTAAAGAGTGTTTACCACCCATGCCCTTACCTGCTCATTGCCCCCTTCTCTGGGCAGCTCCAGGCTCCCAGGGCCTAGCACCCCTCCCCACCCTCCCCAGCGCTGGCCCTTACAGGCCCTCCGTATGTATCCGAGTGAGTCCCGGACCTCCAAAAGCTATTCTTAGGAATATTTCGACTTTAGGCTGGAGTATTTAGAGTCTTATTTAATGCATTGAGAAAATTAGTAAGTAAGCAGCACAATGATCATCACATGGACACTGAGGCATCTCTTGTCATGCCCCTGTCTTTCATATCAGGACTGGAGACCCCTGACATTTGCAGGGCCTGGAGCAAGAACACAAATGGATGTTCCCAGCCCACAGGCTCGCCCCTTCTTTGTCCCGTGCTGGCTCCATCCCCTGCTGTGAGAGTCTCTGCCTCCAGCCTGCAGATGCATGACCCGTGGTCTACCTTTCTCCTTCCCGAGTAGCCGCCCTCTGGGCCACCCCTGGGGTCCAGGGCTGCGCACATTGGTAGTGTGGTCAGAACTCAGGGACATGAACCCCAGAAAAAAGATTCACTCAGACCCCAGAAACATAGGCCCATTTGGGAAGGGGATTTTGAGGTTCTATGTTTCAAAATGTGATCTAGAAGGAGGGGGTCACTAGCACATGGTTATTTGGCTCTGTGACCTCCTCCATCCTGGCGTGGATCATGGCCAGAGGGGGCCCTGGGCCCTGTCGTCCTGGTCTAAGGGCCGTGTACCGTGTAGACTTGAGTACGGGGAAGGATACCGCTCCATCCTACCCCTCGGTCCAAAAAATGGGCTGCAGAGCTCCACACTGCCCTATTGGCAGGTCATCCCTCTGCATGCCCCATCACCCCCACCACGCTCTTTTCAAATGCCTCTCTCTTGTTCTCTTCCTCCCCGCCCACACTGGGAGGGCAGGACCCTAATTCCCAGCATCACAGTGGAACCAGACCCAAGCCCATGTCTTGCCTGGCATCAAGGATGGAACTGGGGAAGGTGGGAGGTGGGGTAAAGGACAAATACAGTTTTTGCTGAACACCGCCCTTGGCTCCGAGCATTGTTTCTGTAGTGGCTTGGGGGGCTGGGGATGGCAGAGCATGCCTGAGCAAATGGCTCATGGAATTTCAGAGCCATAAAGGAGCCGGGTATCTTCAGGGCAAGGCAGAACTCCGAGCCAGGCAGGAGCAGCGGCTTGGCAGCTTCACTCAGCACCGGGATCCTAGCCGAGCACCTTGCCCTTGCCTCGTGGAGCCTGCTGACATGGAAGCTGTGATGATATGTTGGTTTTTAAAGTGCCCAGCACTTGACCTGGCACATAGGAGGGCCTCGGAAAATGCGTACAAAATAGAGAAACACAGAAAAGTGAGCGTGATGCCTAAGTTGGCTCCCGGCGCCCCTGATCTGCAGTCTGATGGTGTTTCTTCTAGACAGGGCTTATGTTCCAAACCAACCTGGTGTCTACACGTAGGGGACCCTGGGTCACAACCTAGCTTCCTGTTGTAAAGATAAAAGGCTATTTAAAATGTCCCGTAAATGGCACTTAGGCTCCGGACCAAAGGGTCCTGCTGGAACGGCTGTTTTAAAACCTCAGCCCTCTTAGCAGGGTGTTCCCAGCCTGGGGTGGTCGATTTTGGCAGAGAGAAGCTGTAGGGCCTCCTCTGACAGCCCTGTCCACACCCCCAGAGGCTAGCACTGAACTTGGCACTTGGTAGGGCTTTCCACACCCTGCTAAGATCCTGTGGACTCTTACTTTGCACATGCTTTGAATGAGCTGGTTGAGGGCTTGCCCATCCCATGGCCCATGTAGCTGGGTGAGCTACACCTCTCTTGAGAGCCCCTCCAAGGCTGCACCCAAAGGGAGGGTCTGGGGTTCATGGGGCAAGCGTAGTGTTTGCTGGGCAGCTATAAAATCCATTTGGGCAGGACGTAGGAAGGGACTCCCCCTGGGGGCTCGGGGCTTCTCAATGGGCTGCAAACTGAATAAAAATCATGGACACCTCCCCTGTTTGGTTTGCTGGGCAAATGATATGCAATTTTGCCAACTGTCATTTTAGAAACAGTTCAGATGGCTTGCAGGTAATCCAGCTCATCTGTGTTAGTGAGGGGCTTTGAGATCAGTACAATCCTTACGACTTCACGCCCTCCTATTATTTTTCTCCCTCTTCTCATCTCTTGGAAAAATGCGAGTGAATCAAGCGGGCGGGTCATGGATTTTGCCCACCCAAGTGGACCAAAGTCAAAAACTATAGAGATCTACCAGTCCCCACGCTCGAGGCCACTTCCTACAGACCAACTCATTGGCTCCCCTAAGTGCCACTTGTTAGAGCAGGCAGGAATGGTATTTTAGAATGATTTCCATATGAAATGACATTAACTTATTTTTAACTTATTATTTAATTAACTTTTTAAAATGTGGTGCTTAAATTGAGAACATTTGATTAACTGGAAATTGACATTTTAGAACACTTCCTTGATCTCTAGGCCCTCGGGCAGTCACGTTTACTCTTGCCACACGAGACCCCAAACTGGGGTCCAGCTAAGAGGACACGGGCCCTGCTTTGATCTTCCCATCAGGCCAAGAGCTATCAACAAAAGAGCACTGGACAGGGAGTTGAGCGGATCCAGATGTTCGCGTCAGCTGGGCCACGAAGAGCGTGGGACCCTCGGCAAGGGGCTTTAACCATCTCGGCCTCCCGACACCACACCTGCAAATGGGGTGGACAGCGGTACTTGCAGCAGGCTCTGGGCTGCTTCGAGAATTAAATGAGATACAGCGTGTAAAGCACCTCCAGGGCGGCCGAGAGGTTAATTGAACGGAAGGTGGGGGGAGCAGGGGAAGTAGGCCGGACGGTGTCCCTGGGCACCGCCAGAGTGTCCCTGATCCTGCGGGGACTCGCCAGATGCTGCCTGGAATTCCACATTAAAGCATCCTCCTTTTAGCCTGAAGCATTGATCCCAATTAAAATGCTAATTATCTCCAAGGGTTCTACATTTCATTTTTTTTTTTTTTTCACTTGTCTGTCAGTGACCTCAGAGTGTGGATGAAGGATCCGAGAGCTGCATTTCACGGATGGAGGACAGAGAAGATGGCCTCTTTGATTATATGCGCGGCCTGTGACACTGGAGAGGGCTATCCGCAACGCACCCATCTCTCCCACCATGTGATGTGGGCATTACTGTCACCTGCACCCACCACGCTCGCTCCTTCCAGCTGCCACGCCTTTGGTCTTGTCCTCTCCCGGCCGGGCACGCCCCCTCGGCTCCTCTCGCCCCACCCTCCAGGGCCCCGTTGGAACCCTACCTCCTGCAGCTCACGCCACTTCCTCTTTCCTCTCCCCCCCTGGCATACCCTCAGTCCCACATTCTGTACCCTTAATGAAGGACAAAGCGTGATGAGGATTCTGGGAAAGGCTTCCATGTGGATAGTCCTCTCCAGTGTCACAGGCCGCGCATATAATCACGACAGTGTCGTGTGGAGGAGACAATGTGGTCCTCAGTGGTGGGCAGACTTGGGCTCACATCCCAGTTCACGGTGGGATCAGGAGCATTCATCAGCATCCCTGAGCCTGCTGTCTCCTCCACGGAACGGAGGACTCAGCATGAACACCAGGGCAGCGCTGTCTGTAAAGGGCCTGGCATAGGATAGGGTTCCAGAAATATTAGCTGCATCCCCAGGCTTGGTCTTCCCCTCCTCCATCGACTTTCTAATAACTCCATGAGGTTGCCTGAGCATTACATCCCCATTGGACAGATGGGTAAACTGAGGCCCAGATAGGTAAGGAGACTTGTCCAAGGTGACACGGCAGCGAGGGCCATCCTTGTCCCCGGATGGCCTGATTCCCAGATGGATGCTGCCTCGGGGGTTCCTTCTCCTGCTCTCACTCAGGAGGCGTTGTCTGGGTCAAATCAGCCAGTTCGGGGGCATTACGGCAGCAAGGAGAAGAATCCAGAAGGGTACAAATCAACAGCCCCAAAGAGAAGGCTCTTCTCCAGGAAGAAATGAAACCATGACTTTGTCTTCTACATAGTAGGCGTGGCTAGCCAGGTTCTCTGCCTCCCGCTCATTTCCTGGAGAGGAGTTCCTCTCGGTTTCTTTCTTCGCTACAGCTGTTGATGCCGAGGCCGATTATGAAGTGGGCAGCCGTCACCTCGGAGGGGTGCAAGCTCGGGGCAGAATGAGGTCAGTGCTGTAAGGCTCTGTGCTCCTTCTTTCACACGTGGGGAAACCGAGGCTGGAAGGGACCAGCTGGAGGCTACTTTGCACCGAGTTGCACGTGCCCACCCGCTGGGAACTCACTCCATTAGGGAGAGAAGGGGCAGGACAGAAACGGCACCAAGCCTGCATTGCCCGTAGTCAAGGCTAGGGCCCTTGGTCAGGGCCCCGCGGCCCAGCTCTCTGCTGGCCCTGGACCCCGGCGGCAGCGGCTCCTAGCACAGCCAGGAGTCAAGCGGGCTTCCTGGAGCACGCGCTGCTCCTTGCTGAGTTTTGGAGGCCAAGTCGCTGCCACCTAGAACTTCTTGACCTGGGCACTCTCGACATTTGGGCTGGATACTTCTTTGCTGTGAGGCCCTGCTGTGCATTGTAGGTATTCGGCCGGTACCCCCAGCCTCGTCTGTCTGCATAAATGTCTCCAGACACTGCCAAATGTCTCCGGGGAGCAAAATCGCCTCCCATTGAGAGCTACAAGCGGAAAAAAGAAGGGCATCCAGATAAACGGAGTCCCTGGACACAGCTTTGATGCGTCTGGGGAGCCTCGCGGTTTGGGGAGCCACAACGCCAGCGAGGCTCTCCTCCGAGGCCCTCCGACAGGGGTAGACGAGGCTGCATGCACCCTCAGAGCCCTAATGAAAAGCTTCGATGCTCAGCCCCGGCTTTTGAAAATTGTCCTGGAGGTTACTGTTCTGCTCCTGTGAGCCCGTCCACTGGCAACGGGTTTCTGGCCTTATGTGCCTCTGCCAGAAGCCTCAGCCAATGCCCTGGTGCCAGGGCTTCCGTGGGAACCCCGTGGCTGTGCCGTCTCTATGGGTCCGGCAGGCCCACCTTTGCCTTTACAGCTGTATGGCTGCCCCCGGACCCACGCTGTCTCTCTCCTGGCTCGGGTGGCGTGAACGAAAGACTGATTTGCTCAAGACTCTTGGGAAGCAAGATGGAGGATGGGCTAGAAGAGGGGAATGCTGCTAAGGGGTTTGTTTTATAACCATCCGGGCACAAGGAAGCAGACTGGCTCCTGCTGGATGGGTCTAGTAGGTCTCCTCTCCAATCCAGGCATCCATTAGACCTGTACCAAATGGATAAAGGAGACAGATGTTCCTAAAGCTCAACAAAAGATTAGCCAAACGGAGCCCTTTAATTGATGCCTGCCTGAGTGCATGGAAAATCGCGTTCCCTTTATGAGGGACCAGTTTGCCCCCCATGTTTCCAGACAGTCATTGCATAAAGCGAGCTACCTCATGTTTGTCTGTACCTAATTCCCAGCCCAAATACACTTGACTATTTTGGTCTAGACCACACTTGATCATTGCAAACAGCCACCAAATCCCTCTCCTCTCCTATTTACGGATGGAAGCAGCTGCCGTATTTGCATGCCTTGCTCCTTAGGATAAACATGACTCTGATTTCCTAACTTTCTTTGGGGAATTCCTTCTCGGCGCCCATGTTTATTTATGAAGCTGGTTTGGAAATATAGCCGGCACTACTGTAATTTCTGGGACTTTAGCTAAGGTCAGCTGGGGAGAGTGGGCATTACCTGGGCAGAGCAGCGAGCCTTATCTGAGGCCTCAAGCCTGGCCACGCCTCCAGGAAAGGGTTCCCTGCACAAGAATCCCCAAGTTACCCATCACCTTTCTTTGGCGACTTCATTTTGCTTTGGCTGCCAGGAGGCTCAGAGGTAAATCAGACCTCACTGTTCCGGGTTCCTGAAACATTCTTCCTCTCCGTTCTCTAAATGGCTCAGAAACCTCTTTTTGGTTTTATTTTTGGTTGCTCTTTATATGTTTTAATATTGTAAACTGCCTGGAATACTCTGAGGGAGTAGGTGGGGTGTAAGTCATAAAAAAATAAACATCAAATGCACCAAACATTTTCTCCCACCGTCATTAAAATGCATCTGTCTTGGGTCTCTTTTGCTGAAGGAGTCCCTCTGTATCAGGGAGATGATAAATAACCCCAGCAATGTTGAGACTGGGAGGTTAGAGCTGGAATGGACCACAGGTCTCAGAGAAAGGAAGGAAATAACATTATGAACTACCCCCAGTCCTTTGCCAGTACTTACAACCCAGGGATGAGAACACGAATATCCAGGAAAAAGGAAAAGGCTTTTTCAGGCCAAGACAAGAACCCGCATCTCCAGGCCCCTCCCGGTCTGGTGCCCCTTACGGGACTGCCCTGCTGTGTTCTCAAGGCTGACCAGGGTGGGCTAGCCACTTAACAGAGGCCTTCTCAAGCCAGCGTCTTGTTTCAAAGGGGAGGTTTTACTAGCGCAGATGTCGTTGGGAAATGTAAGGTTTGAGTGCCCAGTCACTGTGTGCCTTCTGAGGTCAGGCAGGGGAGGGCCTCCACAGTGGCATCCAGACAGCTCATTGCTCACACTAGCCTTGGGTTGTGATGGGCAAGGCAGGGAGGGCTGGGAGACAGGAAGCCCAGGTATTTCACCAGCAGGAGAGGACAGCAGCTTCTGAAGGTCCAGTAAGGTCAAGCTTAAGCCTAGAGGACAATCATGGCTCCTCAGGTCAAGACATTTGGCCTTACCTTCCATATCATGATTGGATTTGACCCAGCGGCAACTTGGCCACGTGTCTGTCCAGGCTCGGCTTAAACATCCTCAGGGATGGAGGATTCATTACCTACCAAGGGTCCTGAGACAGGTGGGACAGGCAAGAGGTGCTGAATGTCCCAACTCATGAGCTCCTGGGGTCCCAGGGGTGAAAGAGGTGTGGTGGGGAAATACTGGAGTGGTATATAATTCTAGAATGGAGGGACCTCCCTTGGCTGTCTTCTGGGACCTTGCAGATCCCACAGGAACTAGCAGGAGCTGGAAGGATGCTCAGAGGCAGGCGAATGGCCCCTCTGCTGAAGGCATCTGTGGGTACTTGGGCCACTTCTCGGGAGTCCGCTGTGAGGTGCCTGGCCTGCCTCAAGTGGGATGCTGAGGGCTGTAGCCAGGACGATCCAGAAAGCCTGGAAAAGAAAGCTTCTCTCCATCCTAGATATCTCTGAGAGAGATGAATCTGGAGTTAGGTTTGGGGGTGGGAGGGAGGTGCAACGTCCTGATTTGTAGTGTTTGCTGGTTCCCACGGTGTCACACTCCCACCACGGTCAATCTCAAGCTGCCAATGTCCAGGTCCCAGAATGCACGTTGGGAGAGATGCTCACAGTCCTCCTGTAAGCTGGTTTCACGTCACCAGGTGAGGGCATGGCCTCGCCTTATTACTCCCCTGATTCTCACTCGCCCTATAACTTCAGGCCCCGCTTCCTCATCTATAAAATGGGGTGAAGAGCAGCTGTCTCCACGTGCCCCCAGGGGTCATCAGGAGGACACTGAAAGGGCTTTGCTATTTATGGAACACTTTGAAAAGAATAAAAGAGCTTTCAATGAGCTTTAAATGATCACCAGTTTTGATGTGAGGCAAAACAGGACAATGTACAATGCATAGGACTAACATGACAGAACAGGGAGGTCTGGGTAATGAATCCAAAACCCCAGGCCTGAGTCTAAGACTGCGGCCTGTGTAAACCACAGGTCTCGGTTTCCCCACCTGTGAAATGTGGGTCCCACTTTACACCCTGGCGACCTCCTGGGGTGTGGTGAAACCGGGGGAAATAAAAAATTACATATTTTCAGGAGCCCCACACATGGGAGAAGGGGGTGGCAGATTACTATGACAGAAATGACAAGAAAGAGGGCCAGCCCAACCATCAAAGGGACAATTTACGCTCCAGAAAACTAATCCCTAATTATTCCTTTCTGTTCTAAAGAGGCAGGGGCCCAGAAGAGAAGCCAGCAGCTCATCCTTCATGTGACTACTTAAGCCTGAACCAGGAAGAGAAACAACTGTACATACACAGGCTAGAATTTGAATACCTAATTTGATGAGGCATATAAATTGGCAGTTATTCAAATGAGTGCATTTGCATATATAGGGTTTAAGGCTACATGATAATTCCTTGATATTTTTTCCATAGTGCAGAGTAAGGACTTTAGATCTTTCTCCCTCTTTTCAACGGTTTTAGGAAGGGGTTGCAAAGGCAGCTGAATGGAGCCCAGGCTCTGGGCGCGCCAGGATTTTGGGGTGTGGGGCGAGCACCCAGGGGGTGTTGAACAGCAGTTTTTGGCGGTGGAGGAGGTTCTTTCTTGGGTATCTGACCGTGGCCTCCCAGCTTGGCAGTGCCAGCCAGGGGCACCTCCTCTGCTTCTGAGAGGTGGCAGAGGCTCCAGGCTGGTTTGTCTAGGTCCCAGTAGAGCGGGGAGCTCTAAGTGTGACCCCCTGATCAGCTGCAGCCGCATTACCCAGGAGCATGCTAGGCAGGCATGCACTCACCCCCCATCTACTTAGGAGTCAGAAACTCTGGGGCAGGAGCCCAAGCCGCAGTCTGTTCTAACAAGCCCTCCAGGGGACTGTGATGCCCGCTCAAGTTGGAGAACCATGACCTTGGAACATCCCTTCCCTGGGAATCTGTTTCACATACATGGGGTTTAAGGTAGCATGATCATTTGGATTTATTTCCCAAGGCCACACCAAATTCTCATCCAGCACCTCCCAGGGATGGTTTTAACTTCCAGTGAAGGAGGAGGGAGGGTCCTGGGATCTCTTCAGGGGTGGGGAGGAAGAGGAAGCCGCTTCTTCACTGTGGGGCAGCCTGGCTGTCAGCAGGCAGTGGGGGACCGGCCACTCGCTGACCTCATGCCACCCTTCCTCACCAGCACGGTCGGTGGAGCCCAGGCCGGGCTGCTGTCTTGGCTAGGTGGAAGCAGCCCCAGGTCATGGCTGAGGCACCCAGAAGTTGCTAGGACTTCTCAGCCTTCTTTGCGGGACCCAGGCCCTGGCTTCTGCCCTCTGCCTGAGCAAAGCCTTTACCTTCCATCACTCAACAAAGAGTTCCTAAGACCCGCCCTGGGCCAGGTGCTCAATTGACGGTGGGCACAGGGCAGAGCCTGGGCAGGGTGGTCTCCTCTCCCGGAATGTGTGCCTGGCAGGGGAGGCATCTGACAGTGGGTGCTGAGGGCTGGGGAAGGGGACAGACAGGATCTCTTGGGACCAAACAGCAGGGAAAGTCCGCCTGGTCCAGAGGTCAAGGAAGGCTTCCTGAGGATGGATGAAGAGAAATACTGCCAGGGGTGGACAGAGCTTCACACTTACCAGGGAGAAAAGGCCCGAGAATAAAGTGAGCTTCTAGAGGCAACAGGGAGTCTTTGAAAGGTGCTAAGTAGAGGCAGCAGATGACCAGCAGAGAGGAGCCTGGCTCGGAGGCTAGGGTTTGGATCCAGGTTGGGGTCCCAGATGCATGCCCCAGGACCAGGGTCCTGCCTTCACAGGCTTAACAACCAGATTTGTGGCTGTGGTCCTGGCTCTCCATGTAGGCCGCTGGGTGGCATCACCCCCACCATTGAGTGGAAGTGTCAAGCAGGAGGGATGGGCTTCCATGACCAGGGATGGGGATCTGAGTCAATCAGGAAGGAAAGTGGCAGCCAGGAGAGCTGATTCAACAGGAGCTTTGGGGCTCATGTAGGTGGGTCTCAGAGAGGAAAGATGACACCTGGATTCAGATCAAGATGAAGGGGCTACAATAGAGGCTCCCCAGGCTACTCCTGAGGTTGGGTTGTAGGCCCAGATAGGCCATACCTGCCCACTGCTTAGAGCGGTCCATGATTTCATCAAGGACCCAGGCTCCTCCCAGCTCTCTGCTCTGCCAGCCTCAGAGTGTGACTAACTCTTATTCACAAGATAGCTGCTGTAGCTCCAAGTATCACACCCATGTTCCAGATGGACGGATCCTAGGAGGGAGGGAGAGAGGGAGGGAAGGAGGGAGGGAGGAAGGAAGGAAGGAAGGAAGGAAGGAAGGAAGGAAGGAAGTAAGGGAGGGAGGGAGGGAGGGAGGGAGAGAGGGAGGGAAGGAGGGAGGGAGGAAGGAAGGAAGGAAGGAAGGAAGGAAGGAAGGAAGGAAGGAAGGAAGGAAGGGAGGGAGGGAGGGAGGGAGGGAGGAAGGAAGGGAGGAAGGGAGGAAGGTCATGTGCTAGCTGAGTCCGCCCCCTTTAAAAGGCTTTTCTGGAGGCCCCACCAATGACTGCTACTTTCAGCTCCATTAGCCACTGATAGCTACAAGATAGCTAGGGATATATAGCTTTCTTTTTTCTCCTTTTTCTTTTTTTTAAAGTAGTTTCCATGCCTAGCTTGGACCCCAACATGGGGCTTGAACTCACTACCCTGAGATCAAGACCTGTTGAGATCAAGAGTTGGATGCTCAACTGACTGAGCCACCAGGAGCCCCGGGATATGTAGGCCCAACTTTTTAGTTGGGCACATTGCTACCCCTGTCCTCCAATATAAGGATTCTGTTATAAAAACTGGAGAATGAACATTGGGTAGGCAACTAGAAATCTCTATTGCAAAAGAATAAATAGGAGAAATTAGCATCTTTTTTCCATTAGATTTTTCTTTTTTAAAATTAAAAAAAATTATACACATTAGTAAATGAGGTCAAGTTATTAACAAAAGCATGAGTGTCTTAGGCAGAAATCATTTAATTACAAGGAACTGAAATCTACTTGACTGTCTTAAGTAAAACACGGAATTTATTGTAAAGATTCATGGGAATATCCCCGGCTCCAAGGGCAGGAAGCTGGTGGCCCATGAGGGAGACTGGCCCATGGTTTTCTCTTTCCTTTTCCCTTCTCCGGTACCAAGGGTCTCCTGGCTCCAGTTATCTCTGATCTTCTCATCTACTTCAATTCTCTCTCTACCTTTCTCTTTCTCCCTCTCCCTCTCTCTCTTTCCCCTGACATTTGACTTTCTCTTCTCTACATACATAGCAGAAAATGGTCACCTTGCCTTACCAGGTCAAGTGCCAACAGTGACTACCCAAAGTCTCCACAACCCAATTCCCAAATCCCTAGAATATCATGAGCTAGCCCAAGCATGGGTCAGATGCTCACCCACCCTGGTACAGGCAGGTACAACCAGGCAGGGCCACTGGGGGCAGATCATCCCGGAGCTTAGGTGGCCAGGCAGGCATTTGGGCTCTATGTCCCTGCAGATTCCCAAGGACAGCACTGCTCTCTTCCCACTGTCCTTAATGCAACCCTAGCTTTCCATCCAGGCATGTGGAGAAGGCTTCTTTTTAACTCCCTCCAATCTCTGTATGAGTGGGCCCCTTTCCAGACAGGCTCTGAGGTTCTAGGCAACATAGGAACTGTTCTTAACACTTGTCCCTATTTTATTTTCCTCTCCCAAGTCAAAGACAAGTAAAACTGACCTTGGTCCCATGGGGTCAGAGTCTGGGGGAGGAGTATGGACCCGTGGCTCACAGTTAAATCAGACTGTGGGTTTGTACCCTGCATTGTTTGCCCATGTGGGATATGAGTGTGTTAAACACTTGGGGAAATAACTAGAGTTGCCTTGACAGATTCTGGATGCACAAAATAGGAGCAAGAGCGGAAGTGAGAAATGCTGACTCTAGCCAAAGAGAGCTAACCAGAGCTGATACATTTAAGAAAACTGACAGAGATGTGGACAATTCTAGCAAATGACATGGCAGAGTTAATGCAAAAAATAGCACTTGGGCTTTAATTTCCCAACATCTGGGAGTAAATAAGACATGTCAGCACCAAAACCAAGAAGAAGCTGAGGCTCCTGTAGATAACCAGGTAAACCAAGTCAAGCTTAGAAAGTGAATTTCATCTCTGTGAATTCTATGTGCTCTTTGCCCTTAGAAGGATTCCTTAACATTGAATTTGCATAATATGCAATATTATGTGTAAACCTTGCAAAAAGAATGGCATCCACTTCCACAAACATTAAAATAGTAATACCAGTGCTGGTGAAGTTGTGGTAAAACACACCTCCTTATCCAACTGGCTAGCCCCAGAATAAACTCCTCAGCGGAGAAACTTAAGTATGCATTCCAGGAACTGTAAGAATGCTTCTTCCCTTCTACCCTAGGCAATTATCCTAAGGAAATCATCCCCCATCACCACCAAAAGACAAAAGCTAAAAAGTACCTTATTATAAATAACTGCATTTATTAAAGTGGAAGATTATAAGCATGTGTTTTCCTAGGCTAGGCAGGAGGCATTATTTCCCCTTCACCAGGTCAAACAGTTGGGGTCTGGGGTGTAAAATGTCACAGGACTGGAGCTAACTGAAGGCCAGCCGTATGTCCAGTGTGTCACCTTCCTGAGCTCAGTGACATACCCTCCACACACACCTGTTAGGTGAGTAGCATCATCCCCTTACAGATGAAGGCGCAACTAGCCAACTTACTGGGAATGGCAGGATTGATTTCCAGCCCAGCGTTTTTCAAAGAACTGTAACGTGCTCCATTATTCCCGGAAACTCTGCCCCTGGCATTGAGGCATCCCATCTGGGGTTCCGCTCAGTTTTGAAAGGAGAGAATATAATATCATTTGATACCTTACCAGATTGTACTTTACAAAGGAAAAATCTCAAGTTCAAACACATGGAGGGTTTTTTGTTTTTTTTTTTTTCCCTTTCTTTCCCCCTCCTTTCATTACACACTTTACATTCTCTAAGAAGTTTGGATTCATTAATTACAGTGGTGGTAATTATAACCCACTTGTACTTCTGCAGAGCTCTTTTGAGGAGCTGAGAGTCCTTTATAAATATGAGCTCTTTAATTGTCCCACAGCAGCAATGCAGGTAGAAGGTGGCTGCTGTCCTCAGACTTGGGACTGCAGGTGGTGCCAGGAGGCCTGGGCTGCTGGGACAGCCATTTACCAGAGGCACCTGCCTGGTCACTAGCTTCAGGGGCATCAAACTATCTTGGAGTTCCAAAATCAAAGTCCTTGGCCTAGCACCCCTCCAGGCCACACTCACAGGACAGGCCAGACACCTGATCTGGCACATCACGGCCTGGCCTCCAACCTCTGCACCTTCACTCCTGCCCCTTGTTTGTCAGGCCTCTTCTTTTCCAAGTCAGCCCCACCCTTCAGCTGAGGATCTGCCGGTTCTTCAGCATCTCCCCATCCCTGCCCTCAACCAAAATGCGCAGCCTGAACCATTCACTTTGCAGGTAACTTTGAGCAGCGTGGCCCCTCCAGGGTTGCTGTCTTGTGTCACGAGTGATTGTCTTAATCATTATTTGGCATTCCTTGAAAGTATAGTCTGGTCTTCCTCCTAGCTGGGAGCCTCTTGCAAGAGGGAAACTTCTTCCCCAGACTTCTGGGAACTTCAGCGACTAGCATAGGGTTTGGGATACAGTAGGGGGTCAAGGAATACTGACTGATGGGCAGATGGGGTCCTAAGCAGCTGTCTTCCTGGGGGCACTGACAGGAGATGGATATTGGGGCTACCTCCCCTTCTTCCATCCCACCCTGAGCCAGGGAAGAACACTCGGTACCATCTAAGTGCCCCATCTCATACCCCCATGCCTTACCTCCTTACCTGCTAAGGAGGCTGCTCCTTACCTCTCCCACCAAGCCTGCCAAACCATGCTCATCCTTCTCACCTGTATTCAAGTGCCACATTTTAGCGAAATCGCCCTGAACCACTCTTCCCCCCTTGAAAAGTCATTGCCCTCTGCTCTGAGCCCCCACAACATACTGCATATGAAATGGTCCAGGTTGTGACTTTGTCCCTTCCCAGCTGCATGGCCTTGGATAGGTCCCCACATCTCCAAGCCTCTGGGTCCTTGTCATTCCATGGTACTGATATGCCAACGGGGTAATGTCATGAGCATGAAAAGGGAGAGCTCAGTGCCTGGCGCTTAATATACCCTCACTGCTTGAAGTTCTATTCTGCTGCATGGAAGGGGTGGGGTGGGGCCTAATTCACTGTTGGAACAGGTGACTCTCGAATCTCTCATTTTTGAAAAGCTTACCAAACGACCCCTAATGTACAGTTATATTTGGGGACCACAAGCTTAAACTGGATTCTTCTGTGAGAGGGGAAACCAGGTTCAAGAAAGTGGGGCCAGGGTGGGGGAGGGTGTATCCAAGGTCAATACCTTAAGTAAAAGTTGGAGCAAAAGTGAGACCCATGGAGCCCAGCCTCGGAAGGGACTTTCCATGTCATCCAACCAACAACATATCTGATTCTCAAATACCACCAAATATTTGATGAGCCTGACCACTCTTCCTATTTTTTCTTTCTTTAATTCTATTCACATATATAAGGTACAGTTACATTCTCCTTATAAAACAATCATCACAGAGAAAGCAGGATTCCCTTTGATGCCCATCTCCTGCCTCTCCCCACTGGCATTGGGTTTTCTATGTATCCTTATAGAACTTTTTCTGTATGCTCAATTGTTTTCTGTTTTATTTTGAGGGTATATGGAGGATTTTATGAAGATTATGCTACACAGTTGGTATTATTCTCAGGGTAATATTAAACCTGGCCTTTCTGTCTATATGTATATGACAGGTAAAGTCCTTGATGAGGGTGGGATCCTCCTCAGTCACAGACACAGCTTTTGTACACATTGATGATCCATTTGGGAAATGTGGCTGAGCACCTACTAAAGGCCAGGCATTGGGCGTTAATCAAAGTCCTCTGAGTTACACTGAACTCAGTTTCCTAGTTCTTGTCTGCATTTCTCCATCTCATCCAGGAGGCGGTCCTCGGAGTCTCTGCCCATTACTTTATAGGAATTTAAGTCTGTTGCATTTATTGTGTTTTTCTGATCACACTTCCAGTAGTTTTGTCAAAGGGTGCTTGTTTTAACATAGGCTTGATTCAGCTAGTCTTTGTAAAGCCTTTCTTGAGCCCAGATGGTTACCATGTCATTCCTCAGTTGCTGATATGTTGTTGCTTTAATCACTTCTACTGCACTCCCTCCCTGGATCAATATCAGGCACATGAGAACACAATATTTCTATTACTATTCAACTTTTCTCATCTCCACAGTCCTTCCGAGATCACCACCAGCTATTTGTGATCTTTTTTTGCAAGAAGCTCTCAAGACCCTGGGGTGTAGCTCATTGGCCTTAGGAGACTGGACGGGTTCGGGGCAGCCTGAGCTCTCTAATCTCCTCCCTCCCCTATAGGTGTGCCTCATAACACTCTTTCTTTTCTGGCTTGAAGCTCACTTTCCTTGCCTGGGAAGAAATCAGCAGGAGAAAATATCCACTTCCTCTTCACCCCCTGACATCACTGGGAGGCACGGTGGGAAGGCCATGGGCCTCAGAAATCAGACAGACCCTTGTTCAAATCCCAGCCCTGCCACTGGTCAGTTTTATGATCTGTGGCAAGTTGTTAAACCTCACTAATCCTTGCTTTTCATTTCTGTGAAATGGGCAGAATTAGTTTAAAATTGGGAATAATGTACTTGCTCCACAATTGGTAGTTACAGTTACCATTTTTCTCCCAAGTGGCTTGACTGACCATCTCTTGGAGACAAGAAGGAAAACTTTTTCCCAAGTTAAGGCACTCAGCAAAGCAATCAGCCATTGCCTGCCTAGGTCCTCACCCACTTTGGGTCCTGTGCTGATGTGACTGATGGAGAACAGATTAGGAGTTCTGAGCTTCTATAATAAGCACCAAGAGGAGAATGAAGTAATTCAGGGCACTTTGGGATAGAGGGCAATTCTCCTAAGTCTTTTTGTGGTAGCTACTCCCCTGGTCTCTGGATAGGGAGATGCTATGATTGGCCCAGTGTGCCTTGCTTAACCCCATCCTCTCTCTGTCCATCATGGAGAAGACCCTGGCCACAGCTCACTTCAAATACTGATCTCATTCATGGACTTGGTAAGGTCTTTGCTATTACTACTTAGTCAAACTCCTTTACAGTTGAGGAAACTGGGGCTTGGAGAGGCTCAGGGATCAACCTTGGATCAAGGTTCTCTAAAAATTTGGCTGTGGACCTGGGGCTAGAACCAGGAATTCTGGGGCACCAGAACTTAGCCGTCTCTTCCCCTGGGCTCACTCCCTTCTGATCCAGTTCCTTGTAGCTGATAGGGAGCTTTCTTTAAACCCAAAGGCTCAGTGCAAACCAATTTCCATCACTCATCCCTTCATGTTCCTCCTCTTTCATGCTCCAATGGTATGCTGGGAGGCTGGCCTATGCATCAAGAATCATATCTCTGCTGTGTGACCTTGAGCAAGTCACTGTCCCTCTCTAGGCCTCTGTCCAATGAGGAGGTAGGAATATCTGATCTCCACACTCACTTCCACTCTGATAGTCTCAGATTCTGTGTGGGTGAGATCCACATCTGCATCACTGCCACCCTCAGGGTTCCACGATCCCAGGCTCACTCCAGCCCATAATGACAGGTGAGCATTCTCTTCCAGTGTTGCATGCAGGCTTCATATCTCAATTGCTGAGCCCAAGGGGTGTGGGGCAGGCATGGTGGTCCCTTAATGCAACGATGTGTGCACCATGAGCTGATACAGCAGTCAACTAATCACGGCCTCTCCAGGCCCCTGAATGCACACCGCTCCCCCCCCCCACTACCAAAGCCACCTGGGAACCTGCTGAGGATTCTCAGGAAAGCCACTCTCGAGCTGGGACTCCCCTGGCATGGCCAGCATTAGGTCATCAGCTGTTAAAAGCCAACTCTGGAGATAGCCCAACCCATATGCATGCGCACACACCTCCTTGGGCACCTTCCCTACACACATGTACCCCCACCGCCCACCCCACCTGAATCAGCGATTGGAAAGGAACTGAAGCAGCTCCTACTGGGGCCCGAGCGGCTCCCTGCGCACACAGCCACATCCTGCCGGTGCCTCCCACACTCTCTCGGGGCCACACCTGCCAAAGAATGATAAGGGAATCGGATTCTCCAGCGACACCAGAGGCGCAGTCCAAAAGATCCAGAATATTTAGCCGTGTTTACCTGCAATAATCAGCTTCTCAAAGACATGTCGCCGGGCAGCTCTTGCTACATGGATTATACCGCCTCATATTTTTGGCCCCCAGGGGCAAACAGCTCTGATTAATATTTCACAACACAGTCCCCCCCACACCATATTTCTTTCTTCATGTTGTTGCTTTTCCCTTTTTTATTTTTTCCTCCTCCCGAGCCCCTGAGAGCCTGATAGAGAGATGCGGAATATTTTACTGTCTCTTGTGTCTGCCTGCTCCAGTAATCAGTGGACTCAATCACGCTTGCAGTGTTTTTATGAATTAATAACAGGCACTTTGGAGGGCTAGCGGGGGAGGCAGGAAATGCAATCTATGGAAGCTTAATGAGCGCCGTGGGGAACAGCCACCTCGCTGCCTCCAACCCTGCCGCACTGGGCTCTAAATCATCGTTTCTGAGATTACCCACTCACAGACCAACCCCGACAGCTTTGCGTGGGGCTCCTGAGCAGCCCCCTGTCCCTGCCAGGTCTGCCCAGGAAGAGGGATCTGGGAGATGCTGCCTCAGCACATCTCTGCTTTAGTTTGAAGAAAGAAAGAAGAGAGGGGCTCTGGGTTGGCCGGGGAAATTGTCCTGCTCTTGCATGCACCTTGCATCTGTTGCTCTTTGATAGACTGAGTGAGGAGGGGTAAGGGTAGGGCAGGGAAGATGGGCAGGTGGCCCAGGCAGACCCCCACAGGGAGATCCACAATCCAGAGAAGGGAGGGAGTCTTATTCTTGGAGACCGAGATGCTTGTTCTTGCTAGAACACTCTGTGACTGGATTCTAAAGGATGCATTGATACCACTGAACGGGTATGTTGTGAAATACCATTTTTTAAATAAGATACCCAGCCCATCATAGTCTGAGGCATGGACCCACCTGGTTCACACCACGTGACACTCACAACTTGAGTACGACAACTCCCAAACGCCATTTGACAGGACCCACCCACTGACCGTGTACTTGGATGTTAGGGCAATCCTCAATTACCTTGTATTCTGGTTAACAAACAGCTCCCAGACAGGCCCCTACCCTCACACTACACTTTGGACTGCACTGATCCAGCCCTGGATGCCACATTCTTTATTTGCAAAAGAAACTATAACCACCAAATAAACCAGGACTGTGTGTCTGGGATCAGAGTGGTCCTTATCAGCAGGATAGCGGGTAGTCAGATTCTAATCTGAAAGTTCTATTAGAAGCAAGACATGTGTTGATCATCCGTCCTTCCTTCCTTCCTTCCTTCCTTCCTTCCTTCCTTCCTTCCTTCCTTCCTTCC
>NW_023270839.1:43735055-43742071 GCF_011800145.1 Mirounga leonina
TCCTTCCTTCCTTCCTTCCTTCCTTCCTTCCTTCCTTCCTTCCTTCCCTCCTTCCTACCTTCCTTCTTTCCTTCCTTCCTTCCTTCCTTCCTTCCTTCCTTCCTTCCTTCCTTCCTTCCACTTTTCATTTTGGCAAATGTCATATCTACACGGAAGTAGAGAGAATAACATCATAAGTCCTCTTGCACATCACGGAGCTCTAGTCACTAAACTGGATTTTTATGTCCTTACCATCCCTGCAAGGACAGGTCTCTCCACCACCAGGTGCCACATGCCCAGGACACTGGGGGACCAATGTGCTCACCCAGTCTTCCTTTTTGGGGGTGTTGTGCAGCTCACCCCCTTCTGGTGGCCCAGGCTGCTCCCCGGCATGACCCCGTCCCCAGTCCTTCTCCCCGAGGGACGCCTCCCCCTACTCAGGCGGGAGAGGATCTTCGGTCATATGTTCAGGTACTCAGCTGGGTTCAGGTACAATGACTGGTCTCGTTCCTTACATTTTAAATCTTCCTCATTCCTTCTCCCGCGGTAACTCCCAAGACCTGGCAAAAGAAGAAAGCAAGAGCTTGGGGAACTGCGCACTTTCCCTGGGGCTTGGGGCTCCTGCTTTGAGCGCCACTAACCCATCTCCACACGCAACTATTACAAGCAGTGGGAAAACTGGTCAATCTCTCCTCCGAGCCTGGTGCCAGGCCCTGTGCAGGGCAGAGGAGCTCCAAGCAGAAGAGCACCTGTGTCCCCTAAGGGGCTCACTGTCTCATGTGAAAGTGCCTGGGGTTGTGGGACAATAAATCGTCATCACCTGGTGAGATGGAAAGCCCCTCACGACTCTGAACCCACTGCCAGAGAGGGAAGCTGGGGATAAAGCGAGCAGCGAAGATGGTGATGATGGTGGGGGGGAGGTGGATAGATAGAAATAGAGAGAGAGAGAAACAACACACACACACACACACACACACACACCATTTGGACACACAGAGGTGAGCTAGAGAGCCAGAGGCTCAAGGAAAACCTGAGCTGGGGTTAGATGGCAAGGTGGCGGGGAGGGGGGTAGGAGTAGGGGGGCAGTGGGCAGGAGGAGGGGTGGGGGGCATACGTTGATCCCAGTGGGCTCTGTCCAGGGGGCCCAGTGAGGTCTTAAGGCCCCATCATGCACGCCTGTCTTCCAGGTCCCAAGGGCACAGCTCACTAACCAGGCTCACACGAAATTAAGATACAGATTAGCAAACAGCATCCCTGTGTGTTAGTCACTGTCCTCTCACGAGGGAGTACTGTTCTATGCCAGAATTCTTCCCAAACCATCAAATCCTGCCATACTTAGGCCTCCGACCAAAGCTGTGTTTTCTTGGGACGGTAGCGCTTGCTGTTATTTATCACTTTGCTCCCCCAATGTGGACCCCACACCAGCAGCCTCGGCCTCCCTTGGGAGCTTATGAGAAATGCAGGTTCTCAGGCCCTTCCCAGGCCCCAGAATCAGAATCTGCATTTTAATTCCATCCCGAGGCCATTCGCGGGCACGTTCAAGGTTGAGAAGCTCTGGCCTCGCACACATTTGGGGACCCCTCCCAGGAACAGCAGCTTCTCTTTATCGCTTCCCCACCCACCCTCAGCCCCAAGGTTTGCCTGTTTACTGCGAGCACCGAGTGGTCCATCTCTCCGGCCAGCCTCTCAGGGCCCCTAGATAATGGCTTCATATTGATGTCTCCCAAATGCATCTTAGTGAAAATGTCTTAAAGATCTAAAAGCCTTTAACATCCCAGGGAGTGCATTTCTAATGATACGATTTCAGGCCCTTGACAAGCCTTGACAAAAATATATATATATTTCTAGATAGGAAAAGAGGCCTTCCTGACATTGTTTAAATTCTGTCATGTAATAATAACTGGTATTCTTATAGAGTCTTACTTTTACAACATGAGTTTATTCCTTCTCTCCTTTAGTGCTCCTCTCACCCAAGAGAGACACAAGACAGGTTTCAGGATCCCTATTTTATGATGAGGAAACTGGGCCCAGAGAGGTTAAGAGTCTGGCCCATGGTCGCCCAGCTGCAGAAGAGTGGAGACAGGCACGGACCCCCGAGTCCTGTCCCCCCTTCATGGCCGCAACTTACCCTGCCAGAGAGAATTGTGAGCGCACTGAGGTTGGTGTATTTACTTATTTTTTCAATAGTAATCCATCTTAAAAGCACAAGAGCCAGATGTCCGGTTCAGCACAATAAATATTTCCCTTAGGAGCGCGGCCCTACGCTAGAAGTGGGGAAACAGGGATGAATGAGATCTAGTCCTTAGTTTTGGGAGTTCGCATGTTAGGGCTTCCTTCTTTTTTTTTTTTTTTTTTAAGTAGGTTCCATCCCCAGCAGGGAGCCCAACATGGGGCTTGAACTCATGACCCTGAGATCAAGACCTGAGCTGAGATCAAGAGTCTGATGCTTAACGGACTGAGCCACCCAAGCGCCCCAAGCTTCATTTTTTAAAACCCTTTGCTGGAGTAGAAATGTGTTCTCATATCCCAGCATAACAACAACAACAACAACAACAACAACAACAAAACACATGGATTTATTTTTCCTGTAAGAAAGCAGAAATTTCTCTTGTCTTGAAAACAAAATAAAAAAAATGTCAGCTGCCAGATCCCACCCCCACACCCCAGCCAACAGGTGTTTCCCATAATGCCTCTGGTTGCCTATCGCCTCAACCGGAAGTGGGCTCCTTGAGCCGGGGGTTAGCACCTTTCATAAGTCAGCCTAAGAGTTCCTGGTGCAAAATCGAACTTCTACAAAACATGAAACCTCTTTTGTTTTTTTCAGCAACACATTTAAATAAGCTCTTCTCAAATTGAATTTGAGATGGTTTCACTTCCCTCTGCTCTTCTCCTATCAAAACTTACCTTTTCTGTGTCCCATTTCCTCAGAGCCCCTCAGGTGATTTAAAGCTAATCTGTTAAGCCACTTTGCATTTAGGAGGATTTAACCAATATTAGTCTAATATTTTATTCCTCCCCCCCTCCCCCTCTAAAATACGCTTTTCTAAACTCATCACTGCCCTAATCCAGCATTTCAGAAAAAGTGGTGTCTGCAGAGCACTGTTTGAGGGCTTGGTGAAATACTTCCCTGGTCAGTGGGGTTGGGAGATCTTGGACCTACAACCCCACTTTGGTCATTAACATATGAAAGACTCTGAGAAGTCCTGCAACATCAAAAACTCTAATTTTAATTCAGCATTTTTCAAACTTATTTGGGCACAGAGCCCTTTAACATCTTTGTATGTCCCAGCAAATCTAGTGCTCCACTCAATGCCCTGGGGGAATTTTGTCAAAACCCAATGGTTGCCACCCCCACAGGGATTTTAAATCTGCAAATGGGTGAAGCAGGACTTCCTCTTTCCCTCAAGTCACCCTGCACCCACGGCATTCCCCTCGGCCTCTCCTCCTCTCCTCGGGTCTGCTGCAAAAGCAGCTGAAGGCTCCGAAGCTCATTTCTGCCTTTGACTGGCTGTGTGACCGCGATCCAGGCACTCAGCCTCTCTGATACTCACCTGTGAAGTGGGAGGACAGGTCCTGCCCATTGTGTCTCATGGGGGTGGGAAGGCCCAGAAACAAGCCGCATTTCTAGAGCAACCCAAGACAGGTTCCCCTGGATTCCACAGGGACACAAGAACACCTGATTTCTTAACCACTGGACGGTGGAGGGTAAATCGGGTTTTTCTGCAGAGTGGCTTCTCCAGCTCCCCAAATCGGGCTGACATTTCGGTCCTACAGAGGCCAATGTTGGAGCTGTAACATTGCCCGGAATCTTTCATTTAGCCAAAGCGCCAGTGATCATGCCTCATCCTTGGTCTAGGAGGTTGTGGGAAAGGTGGTGCGTCCCCTCCGCCATCTTTCCAGCCGCTTCCTCACAGTCATCCTGCCTGTCTTCTGCTCTGTCCTCCCTCGAGCCACACCTGTTGGCAATCTGCGCTGACATGTGTCCTGCCTGTGTGCACAAAAGCCTGGCGGCAGAAATCCCGGGAGATTTATTTTTGTCACATACATACATACCTTGTGTGCAGTCAGACGGGGGTGGTGTTTATGTCTCAGTTCTCTGTTGCAAAGGGGAAAAAAATACAGTGGAGCTATAAATGTGTACATTTTGAACAGTTGCCCTCATGTACTGTGTATATAACTCAGCTGCAAGAAATTTAAACATAAACGAGTTTTTTCTGAGATTGGATGGAGGAAAATTTGGCCATTGGCATCTCAATTATTTTTCTGCACCAAGTGCCAAAATCAGGCATTAAAATGCAACACCTCCACCCCCAGAAAAAAAAGAAAAGAAAAAAAAAAACACATCCACATACATACAGCCTAATTTTCTCTGGGGAAAAGGTTGCTGTTGTTGATATGACATGTTTTTGTAGCACAAATGTTGGCTCTTCAGCCTATTTTGCTCTTTTATATACACTCAAATGTGAAACATTTGAGAGAACACACACCAAAAGTTCAGAGCACTTGCCCCCGCCTGGCCGTGAGATTCCTCGCAGGAGAATCTGCTCCAGACTCCAGGGCAGCCTCTCCAGGAGTCGAGGCTGCACTATGGGGTTTTATTAATTGGCACAGAGAAGGGTTTCGTGTCCCTCTCAAGGTCTAAGGTGGGCAATTGGGAATAACGGTACAAGATGCAGATGGGGATGAGGCAGAGAAAGGGGAGGTGTTGGGGGGCAGCGGTGAGGGGAATGTGTCTGTAATGTGGCTACTGAAGAAATCAACAAAGTCAAGGCGAAGCCCATGGCAATCAGGAACTATCTTGTGTGAGCTGGAAAGGATGGATAAAACATGCAGGCATTGCACACAGATGGACTTGAGTTTGAATCCTGACCTAGGCAGGGTCTTCTCTCTCCTTTTCTCTCTACAGCAGCTTCCCATCCCCTAATGGTGGCCCCCATGGTTTGTTCTTGGTGCCCTCGGCCACCATTTTGGATTCTTCTCCCCCTCACAAATGTCTCCCAGGCCCTGGCACTCCTCCCCCCGAGTCCCTCCATTCACACTTGGCCTTTGGAAGGGCTCTGTCTTCTTCCCCACCTGCCTGGCTACACACCTGTAATGAACCCTGCTAAGGCCAGGCCACGAACAAGGCACAGTGGAGAGACAGGACAGGATCTGCCATGTCGCCAATCCCAAAGAGGTACTCCAGGGGAGGAGGCAGCTGTGCAAACAACCCACTAAGATGCAGTCCAGGGGCTTGCATACCTTGTGTCTGAGAGTTACACTGGGCTTGTGTCTGTAAGCACAGAGGTCTCTGGTTCTCACGGCCCCTCTGCAAAGCACTACAGCCCCTTGGGGAAGTCTGCGCTGCCAAGTGTTTCCAACATTTCCACGGCTGATTCACACGCAGCTACGATCCAGCCTGACAGGTGCCACGCACATGTGAAGGACCCCTCCTTCTGGGCTCCAAGGCATCCTCTAAGCAGTGTTGCCTTTGTCTTCAGTGGTCAATTCCCACCCTGGCTGGCAGTCCCGGTGGGTCCCCTGCTGTCCTGCTACCTCTGTCCAGCACTGGGGCTGAGACCCAGGGGCCTCAGAATTCCCAGGCTTCTGTAAGGTGGGCAGGAGAGGGTGCTTTTTCTGTATCGTCTGGTGGAGGAGCCCAAAGCCCGGCTGCCTGGGGCCAGCATCGCACACAGCTTAGCAAAACAGCTTCACCTGCAGCCTCAGTTGGCTGGGCCTGGTGACCACTCCTGGCATCAACCCCAGCTCGCAGGTGGAGAGCTTTTCTTCTGACAGGGAGTCTCCCAGCAGTCCCGGAACTCACAAACCAACAGCATCACCCGCCAATCACAGGGCTGGCCTGCTGTGTAGCCCTACTGAGTGCCCAGGGCTCAGACGGATCTCAAGAATTGTGCGTGAAGTGGGCACCAAAGCATCACTGTCAGATCTTAAGAGGGAGGTTACACATGTCGAGAACAGTGATTTTCTTTAAGGCTATCGACTTTTGTAATACACATTTTTTAAAGTTCTGCAGGGGCAGCAGGGGCGACACTGAGTCCCACAAATGCACGAGAGGGAGACGAGGAGGAAAAGCCTGAACAGGAACCCAACAGGCTTTGGAATGGGCAGAAAGAAAGGGCTAAGTCCAGGCTGCCCGCTCCAGTCCTCAAAGACAAATTAAGGATGGTGGGGAAGCTTTCTGGAGGAAGAAAGGTCCAGAGTGGGAGACAGGACGCTTCTCAGGATCAGATCAAGAGACTGGGATTCAGGCTGTGGAAGAGCAGGGGTGGGGTGGGGGAGGGGTGGAGGCACAGACATGGGACAGACCTTCACGTCCCTGCCCTGTGCAAGCCAGGACAGCAGGCCAGGGCGCGGGAAGCTGCTAACCAACAGTCTGAAACCTGATGGCCGATGAGTCGTGCTCAGTACTTGCTCACCCCTGTTCCTTCTCACGCCTGCCCTCATGGCACCTTGCTCCATCTCCAGTTCATTCTCTCTGAGCAAACCTAGTCATTCAGACAAGCGTCCCGAGGTTTTCCATGCTCCTGCCGTGATTGCCCGGAGAGGCATTATCCCACCGGGAAATTGTCAGGCCAGCCTGATTTTGTGATCCGAAAGAAGACACTTACCAAAGCTCGGCAAGCATGGTTTGGTTTGAGGAATATCAAGGGTCCCCCACCCCTGCCCGAGGCCATCATGTCTTTAGTGCCACCATTCCAGCCCTTTAAGAGACAAGTGTCATGGTCTGAGCACTGAGAGAGGAGTCAGGACAGCTGGGTTCTGGCCCAGGATCTGTTTCAGACCATCTGAATTAGGACTTGGAGAAGTCATTTCACACTCTGAGTTTCTATTTTTCATTTGGTTAAAAGAAGAAGAAGAAGAAGGAGAAGGAGGAGGAGGAGGAGAAAAAGAAGGAAAGAAGAAGAAGAAGAAGAAGAAGAGGAAGAAGAAGAAGAAGAAGAAGAGGAAGAAGAAGAAGAAGAAGGAGAAGAAGGAGAAGAAGAAGAAGAGGAAGAAGAAGAAGAAGAAGAAGAAGAAGAAGAAGAAGAAGAAGAAGA